>NW_005360086.1:1116891-1117304 GCF_000412655.1 Myotis brandtii | reverse complement strand
AGTGGCTCCTTCGATCGCAAGCTCAGCAGCATCCTCACCGACATCTCCAGCTCGCTGAGCTGCCATGCGGGCTCCAAGGACTCGCCCACCCTGCCCGAGTCTTCCGTCACCGACCTGGGCTACTACAGTGCCCCCCAGCACGACTACTACTCGGGCCAGCCCTACGGCCAGACGGTGAACCCCTACACCTACCACCCCCAGTTCAACCTCAACGGGCTCGCGAGCACGGGCGCCTACTCGCCCAAGTCGGAATATACCTACGGGACCTCCTACCGGCAGTACGGAGGGTACCGGGAGCAGCCGCTGCCCGCCCAGGACCCAGGTGAGGACGCGGAGAGTGGGAGGCACCGGCGGGCTCCCCGGGGGAAGGAAGGCGGGGAGTTGGAGCCGAGATCTAGAGACGCGTCGGCGAC
>NW_005360086.1:1116284-1116837 GCF_000412655.1 Myotis brandtii | reverse complement strand
AGCCCCGAGACTGCCCGCGTCTGGGGCGCGCTGCTCGCTCCGCGCCCGGGCCTCGGAGGAAGATCGGGGAGAGTTAGGGGAGAGCGGAAGGGGGCCGCGGGTTGTCGGGGAGCCTCCTAATGGAGGTGCTTTCGCGGGGAGCTCGGCGGACAGTCCTCCGTCTGGCTGCAGAGGGCTTGGGGGGGTGGGCACCGGGGACAGCAAGCTCCAGGGACGCTGTGGATTTGGGCCGGGAGAGGGGGGATGGTGAGGGGGACCTGCGGAGAGAGGCACCCCAGAATTAGGGAAGCAGCGACCGAGAAGTGGAGGAGCTGAAAGAGAAAGGTGAAGACAAAGTGAGAGAAAGGACAGAAGGAAGGAAGGGGGGACAGGACGGAAAAAGAAGGGAGAGAGGCAGGGAGGGAGGGAGGAGTTTGTACTATGCTTGTAACTTCTCAGAAAACCGAAAATTATCCTAAAATAAAAGTTTTTTTTAAAAAAGAAGAAGAAGGAATGAGGGTCGGGAAAGAGGAAAGAAGCGAGGCCGCAAGCTGGGGAGAGAAGGGCGGCGAGC
>NW_005360086.1:1104059-1107585 GCF_000412655.1 Myotis brandtii | reverse complement strand
GCCCGGTGCGTTGCTCGCAGTGTCGGTGAAAGAGGAGCCGGAAGCCGAGGTGCGCATGGTGAACGGGAAGCCCAAGAAGGTCCGCAAGCCGCGCACCATCTACTCCAGCTACCAGCCTCACGCAGACACAGGTCAGTCTGGGGGACATCTAGGCTGGCGGGGCGTCGGTGGGGCCGCGCGGGACCCCGGACTCCCCAGGCACTACCGAGCCTGAAGGGCCTTTTAAACTCCCTGCAGCCCTTGGAAGCCCTTGCCTGTGGGTAGAGGGGCCCCCCAAGTCTCCACTTCTGTCCGAAGTTCCCGATTAGCACCGCATGGGTGTTTGAGAGCCTGTGCAACTGTGTATGTCTGTGGCCAGCAGAGGTGTCGTCCTTCCTCTCTACTCCCAAACCCCAAGCTCCCACAGTGCTGGCCCCTCGCTTGATAGGAGTCCACATGTGTCTTCTCAGCAGGCCAGCATGTGTGCAGAGGTGTACGTACATGTGCACACACGTGTACAATATTTGCACACATGCTCTTGTGTCTGGGTACACGTGGGAATTCACACATAAAGGAGGGTGACCTGTCAAGGGCCACGGCGTTTGTGGAGGGTGGGGGTGTGGACGTGACTGTGCACACTGGTGAGTGCACGCACAAAAATGCATACTTGCTTCAAAACACCCCTCTGCTGCTCATCCGCCCCATGCTCCACCCTTCCCCTGCCTGGAGCGGAGAGGAGAGGAGAGATTCCCTCCCCAGGGGGACAGGGACTCAAGGTGGGAGCCCCGCCCTCGGCCTAAAGCCCCCAGCCGCCTGTCCCTGCTCAGGGGAGGAGTGGTGGCTGCCTGGCTCCCTGCAGGTGTTGACAGGCTGGCCTGGGCTGCGGCTGCCTGCGTGGGGCCCCGGCCGCCGGGAATCTGGGTCACCCGGTGAGAAGCTGATTCATTGTTTGTACCAGTCATGGGGTGGGGAGCAGCAGGGGGAGGGGGAGATACCCCGGGGAAGTGTGGGGAAGCCTGGCTCACCTGCTCCCGAGTCCCCAGGTCCACCCCCATTAGGCAGCCCCGGAGGTCTCCTCCGTGCCCCGGTCTGTGGGTGTTTATCTGGAAGGAGGATCTGTGTGTGTGTATCTTTATAGTCTGGTGTCTGTGTGTGAAGTGGCGAGTGGGTACGTTCCTGCACATGGAGATGCGTGTGTGGGTGTGTGTTTGTATCTGTGTGCCTCTGGGTTTCTAATGTGAACAAGAGGCCACCAACTGCCCATCGCCCACCTGGGTGCCTCTTACTGGGCGTTTGCTGTATACCCGGCTGCTCTGAGTTCTTCCTCTGTCTTAACTCATTTGAGCATCGTAATGACCCCGGGAGGTAGGTGATGGGGCTTCGACCACCCCCACTTTCAGATGAGGAAGGCCAGAACTAGAGAGGTTAAGTAACTTGCCCCAGGTCACACACACTCGGAGTAAGTGGCCGAGTAGAATTTGGATCCAGGTGGTTGGAAGTTCCTGCCACAGCTCTATCCCGGGTAGAAAAAAAGATGGTGGCCTGGGAGTCAGGATACCAGGGTTTTGCCTGCGTCCTGGCATTTGGCACAGGAACTGGCCTTGCCGTCTCTAAGCTGGATGTCCCTCGCTCGGGCTTTTCGCTCGGCATGCTGAGAGGCTAACTAGCTCCCCTTTCTTCTCGGGTGCAGGTGAAAATCTGGTTTCAGAACCGCCGCTCCAAATTCAAGAAGCTCTACAAGAACGGGGAGGTGCCCCTGGAGCACAGCCCCAACAACAGCGACTCCATGGCCTGCAACTCGCCTCCGTCACCCGCCCTCTGGGACACCTCCTCCCACTCCACTCCGGCCCCTGCCCGAAGCCAGCTGCCCCCGCCGCTCCCGTACAGTGCCTCCCCCAGCTACCTGGACGACCCCACCAACTCCTGGTATCACGCACAGAACCTGAGCGGACCCCACTTACAGCAGCAGCCGCCTCAGCCGGCCACCCTGCACCATGCCTCGCCGGGGCCCCCGCCCAACCCTGGGGCTGTGTACTGAGCACCCACCTGGCCTGAACCTCCCACGAAGGACTCCCGGGACCAGACAGAAGGCGTCTCTGTCCTCGCCGACACTCAGGAATCATCGAGGAGCACCGGGGGAAGGGAACGCCCCTTCCCCTGCCCTTGTCCCTTCCTCCAGGGACCCAAGAGCTCCAGATGAAATTTGCATGGGCCACGGATGTCCCCCCGAACCTCTGTCCCCCTGCCTAGACACTGGGGTACCCTTCCAGATGCTGGGACACTCCCCTCCAGCCGGGACAGGTGTCCTCCTTCTGTCCCAGGTGCCTGGATTGGCTTTACGTGGCTTGTCACCTTGCCGCCTCTAACACTTAGTACTTGTTTCCCAGACTGGAGACCGTGGGGGCTGGGGGACTGGGGAGTGTTTGCCGGTCGGGCCTGGTCTGGGACACCAGGCATTGTGGGTGCCGGGGCCTGCCAGGCCTGGTTCCTCCTACGTGAACTGTGGCCCCCTCTTCCTGAGCATCCCCGCTGCCAAAGAGACATTGGACGTGGAGACTGGGACTCAGGGTGGGACCCCAGCCAGCCCCCGCCCCGCACTTGCAGCCCTTGTTTAAGATTTGAGGGTCAAAGCAAGGAAAGTGGGGGGGGGATATTTTAATAATTGGGGCGTCAGAGGGAAGAACTCCAGGAGTCATCTCCCTCCTCTCCCCGCTCTGGTGGGAGAGGAGCGGTGGGTCTTAGAAGTCTTTCCTAAGGACCCATTTCTTCTTCTGTGTACAGGACTTTGCACAACTTTGGTTTTAAAAGCTGTTGAAAAATAGGAAAACAAAGGGCATTGTTAACAGATAGGATCAATCTCCCCTCGGTAGGCACCTCTGCGCTGCCCCCCCACCTCTTCCTCTCCCCCCACCCCTCTTCTTCTCCTCCAGTAAGCTGGCAGTTTTGGTGCCAAACCCCAAGTCTCCAAGGAGACATACCAGGCAAGACAAACCCCAAAACACCCCCTTTCCGGTGGCCTTGGAAACGGAGTGCATGGGGTGAAGTGCACAGGAGAGGGGGGGTTGTAGCTTGGTGCCTTGAGGGGTGAGGGGGTAGCTATCGGAGGGCTGGTGGCACTGCCCCTCCTGGCCCAGACATCCCCCCAGAGCTAACTTTCCTCCACCCCTGATGTGGTCAACCCTTGCAGAAGAGGAGAGGTAGAAGACTGTAGCTATATATATATATAGTCTGTATTTTTCTAAGAGCAACAGAAAGAGCTGCCTCCTCCCTGTGTGGTTTCCTATTTATGTGGCCCTTTCCTCCTGGATGTACCTGCCTGTGCGTCGTGAGCTGCGAGACACAGGGATGGGCTCTGGCTGGATTGGGGTTCGGTGGGGGGTGCAGAAATGAGAAGAGAAATGCTGGATCTCCAACAGTCCCACCCAGGGGGGCAGGAACGGAGCCAGCTCCCACTCCCTCCCAGCCTTCTCATTTCTGCTTTCTTACTGGACCATCTTTATATGTAATGTTAATAAAAAAGAAGGAAATAACCATTGAGCTCTTTGAA
>NW_005360086.1:1100953-1103999 GCF_000412655.1 Myotis brandtii | reverse complement strand
TGGGTGGGCCTGGAAGTTGGGGAAGGTGTTTGGGGGGAGAGAGCACTGAGCCTCCAGGAGCTCTGCTGGGGCTCTGGGCTCACAGGCTGGGCTGGGCCAGGCCCCAGGCGGCAGGTGCTCCTGACCCCATGGCTGCCCCCAGGTCTGGGTGGGTGGGAGGCTCCCAGTGCCACGGCCTCCCTGACTCCACTCTGTTTGGTGGCTTGGCGTTCCCTGCCAGCCAGATGCCCTCCGCCACTGCCGCCGCTGGGTCACCTCGGGGCTGCTCTTTGATCTTGGGCTCACACGCAGACATGCTTACACACGCGTGTACACCCCCTGCCTCCACGCCCAGGCACTCCCCGGCCCCTCACCCTCCTGTCTATCCTTCCCAGCGTGGGGTGAGGTTGGGGCCTCAGGCAAGGGGAATACCACTGCTCTCACAGTTGGCAGGGACCCCAGGCCACTGGGATCCAGGCTGGATGATGAAAGCAAACAGACGAGGGGTTCTGTGTTTACTTCCCAGGGACAGCGCAGGCCTTGACTCAGTGCCTGCTTGCTGCCACCACCCTCCTCTTCTAGCTGCCCGACTCAAGACTTTGGAGACCGAGCTGGAGGTGGTAGGATGAATGGAGTTGCGAGTGAGGGACACATCTTGGCCCAGATGGGAGGCACCGTGAATGTGGATGTATGCACACAATTGTGAAGCGAACTCTCTCCTATACACACACGTACCAAGATACACAATGACGCCTCCACACACAATTGTGAAGCGAACTCTCTCCTATACACACACACACACACGTACCAAGATACACAATGACGCCTCCGCATCATCACACACCCGTGGACTCCCACTTGAGACAAACGTCATCTGTAGGCACATGTGTAGACACAAACACACACCTGAGACCCCTTAGCATCACACACGTATAAAGCCAAAGCCATAACACTCCACGAGAGAGAGGGCCCCCAGGTGCACAAACACACATCACTCAAGTCACCCCCCCCCACACACACACACACGCGGTGGCAGAGGCACCTCCCTATTCTGGAAAAGATCTTGGATGGAGAATCAGCAACACCACCCAGCAGCCAAGGTGACCCAGCTCAGCCTGTCAGGCCTCAGTTTCCTCATCTGGCAAATGGGGACAACAGTCCTCACCCTGTTGACCCCTGGGGCTGTTGCGAGGTGGGAAGCAGAATACGTCTGGGATACACAGAGCTGGTCTCACCGAAGGCCCTTGCTAGACGGCAGTCACAGGCACACGCTGAGGGGTTCTCGGGCAGGGGCTCCAGAACAATGGGGACCCCGGCCCCCATATCGCCCTTCTTCCTGTCAGAGAGCAGGCCTTCCCCTCCCCCGATGCCTGAGGGAGACAGAAGGGAGGAGGGCCTTCAGCCCAAGGACGCCAGCCGGGTTGGCGAGGGTTAAGGGACAGCTGCCAGGCGGGGCTGAGCTGAGCAGTTTGGTTTGAGGGCTGCGTGCAGGCAGGAGCAGCGAGGCGGCAGCCGGCAGACTTGCTGGAGACACTGCATTTTATTAGGGCTGGGCTGCCAGCAAAGGGAGGGAGAGGGAAAAAAAGGGCAGAAAGAGAGAGGAAGGAAGGAGGGAGGCTGGGCGGGCAGGCTGGCGGGCGGGCTGCTGCGGGATGAAAGGATGTTGTAAGCTCCTAATTCCACCCTGCTCATCCCTGCTCTGTCAGGCTGGATCAACTGCCCCGTGACCTCCCTCGGGGTCAGCCCCACCCCTGGCCTCCCCTTCCTCCTCGCCTCACCTCCGGGCTGCTCGGGTCACCTTCTTCACCAGCACTGGTGGGACACAAGGGCAGGGGCTTGGGTGGGGGGCCTGGGTGGGGCCAGGTGCTTTTTGACTACACCCATCACCCTGTGAAAACCTTTGGGGAAGAGGGGGGCTAGAGAACCCCGGTCTGCCCTGAGGGTCACTGTTCTCCAAACCTGAGTAACAGCTGGCATTTCCTAACCGCCTGCTCTGTGCCAGGCACTTGGCATGTGATCCCCACAACAACCTGGGCGCCTCATATGGGGGGTAGAGTACCCGCTTGGGACACAGAGGTCAGTCACATAACTAATACTCCTGGCAGTGCTGGGATTTGAACCCAGGTCTGTCTGAAGAATGGATTCTCTTAATGGGCTTTTCTGCTACTCAGTTTACGAAGATGCCCCAGGGCAGAGTGTCCCAGAGCTGGAGCCACTGAAGCTCCGCCCACCTCAGCCACCAGGGCTCCTCCCAGGGAAGAGCCCAGGGAGAGGGGGAGGGGGGAGGGGCTGGGTTTCTTCCCCAGGGCTGGTCCTAAAAAAAGCTTCCTGCTGTGGCCTGGAATGTGCACGCTGGAGTCAGCTGACACGGCCTGAATCCTGCCTCCACCTCTTCACGGAGTGTGTGATCGTGGGCAAGTCACTTAACCTTCTTCCTAAGCCTCGGTTTCCTCATCTGTCACAGAGGGGTGATGCTACTTACCCAGCAGGGTTGTTGAGAGGATTAAATAGGATAATGTGAGGAAAATGCTTAACAAGTTGCCCAGCGCGGTGAGTGCTGCTCAGCTAATGAAAGTTGCTAGTGACGATGGATGACAGGGCGGATGGGGCTTGCTCCCCACTCACCTCCTGCCCCCTCTTCCGCTCCCATACCCCTGGATTCAGACCCAGGTCCCTGGCTGCACTTGCCACCTTGGTTGATCCACCCATTTCTAGGGACACTGGAAACTAGAGTAAGTCAATGAATAGGTATTGAGCACCTGCTGCACGCCAGGCAGCTCTGGGAGCTGGTACAACGGATGAGCGGAGCCCGGGGAAGGAAGGCACAGACCCGTGCTGGGTGCTGCAGGGCCGGGCAGGGCCCACCCTGGACAGGTCCCCTCGTTGGGCAAACCCAACCCAGTCGGGGAGGACAGGATGGCTTCAGGGGGCAGGGGAGGGACAGTTGGTGGCAGTGGGAAGCCTTTAGGGAGAGGTGGCATTTGAATGATGCCTTAAAGCATGGCAGCTATGACAGGCAGAGCTGGGGGTCTGGGAGCATACTCCCTGGGGACCCCGCGTACAGAAT
>NW_005360086.1:1100161-1100939 GCF_000412655.1 Myotis brandtii | reverse complement strand
CCCCGCGGGGGGGGGGGGGGGGGGGGGGGGGGGGAGGGTGGTGGAGAGGAAGGAGGCTTGGGGAGAGCCGGAGAGCGTGGTCGTGTGGACCCTCAGGGTTTCTGAGAACTGATGTTGGAGGGGAGACGTGCATCCAGAGGGTCCCTAAATCCTCCCCTGAATGCTGGGCTCAGGGAAGGGCCAGGGTCTAGCTCCCTGGCCCCACTTCTGGGAGGGGACAGCCCGGCCCCTCTCATGTGGGGAAGTGGATGAGAAGGGTGATCCTGTCCCTAAGACCCCTCCCTTAAGGGGTCTCAGGCACCAGGGCATCTTAGAGACCTCACCCCAACTCAGCCTCCATACCCCATCTGCCTCAGCAGCACACCATCGCTACCACTTATTTCCCAGTTCAGCAGAGCGCCCCCCCCACCCCGCACCTCCATGGGAAGGGGCTCTGGGCAACTGAGACAGGACCCCTGATGCCCAGCTTCCCAGTGCCCCGGGAGGGCTCTGGTTGGCCAAGTCAGGCCATGTTGCATCAACCAAGCCCTGAGGGGATGAAAGAGGAGGGGAGGGAGGGGAGGGGGGAGAACATAAGGGGGGAAGGGGGAGCCTTCAGCCAGCACCCTGGCCTCTGTTTTTCCAGCTTTAATTGCAGTGTTAATCACCTTAATAAGCTGTTTACCAACCACCCGGCAGCCTGAGACTGGGAGACTGAGAAGCCAAAATGTGCTGGGAGATGAGTTTCCTCCGCAGCCCTGGGAAGAGGGGCCGGAGGACAGTGCTGATGGGGGCTCCG
>NW_005360086.1:1088851-1100056 GCF_000412655.1 Myotis brandtii | reverse complement strand
GGGGCAGGGGGGGGGGCGCTGTGGAGAAGGCTATGACCAGGGAGTCAGGAAGGCCAGCCTCCAGCTCTTCGAGGGGGCCCTTTTGGACCTCCAGCCTGGATCCCAATACACCCCCCTTTCCATCTTTCTTCTTTGTCATTTGCCCGGCTGGTCACTACTAACTGGGTGACTCTTTCCTTCTTCGCCGCCTCGTCCCAGCTCACAGCACTGGCCATGGACCACGCGGAGTATTTGTGTTCACCCTGGGGAGGATCGTTGGGCTAGAAGGCGAGTGGTCTGGGCAAGGCTTTATACCGAGGTCCCTGGGGAGAGAGCTGGGGGGGACTTGAGCTGGGGCACCAGGGATGAGGGTGGGGACCTGGGCATGTTTGAAAGACACCTACCCACCCACCACGCCTAGCACAGGCCAGAGCAGCAAGATGCTCAGTGAACATCAAATGACTGAATGAGTAAATGAAGCCCCGAGAACTTTGGGGACCGCTCACACAGCTCCTCTCCCATCAGATGAGGGGCTGTGAGACTGAGGGGAGTGACTGCCCCCAATCACTGCCCCTGAGGGGCAGGAAATGACAGGGACCGTGCCCTCACTGGGCATTATCTCATCTGAGCATTGGGAAGCAGCCCAGAGAGATGGTGTGACTTGTCCGAGGTCACACAGCAAATGAGGGGCAGTGCTCCTCTGCCCACACCAGGTCACGTCTGGAAGGCACTGCTGAGGGGGCTCCCAAACCCCGGCCCTGGACTGCAGAACCAAGATTGTCCTCTGGGTGACAAGTAGGTCAGACCTGATGATTTGAGCACCTCCCCCCGACACACACACACACACACACACACACACACACACACACACACACTGCTCTTGTTGAATTGGCCCAGTCTGCTGGCTGGTGAATTGAGGAGTTTTGAGGGGGTGGAGTATGGAATTGGCCTGCTGGCCTGCTGAGCCCTGATGGGCTCTCTGAGAGAAGGAAGGGCGGAGGGGCCCACGGCAGCCAGGATAGACACCCCGGAAGAAGGCAGACCTGGGGATGGGGCTGACAGGGGCGGGGCCTCGAGGCCCAAATTCCTGGGTTGTCTCCTGGGGCAAACGGAGCAGGATTGGAAATGTCTGCTGAGTAAGCAGGGAAGGGAGACTCCACACCCTGGAGGATTAACTGGGGCGGGGGGAGGGGGGAGTCCCCCCCCACCCCACCCCAGGCAGTTCACCTTGCACCTGGCAAACGGGTGCAGCCGAGGCGGCAGCCACGGTGGCAGCAGTGTGCCCTTCCCTACGCACCGAAGGCTCCTGGCCACGTCATGCAACGCGTGTGGCACTGTCCCACGCCCACCCCTGGAGCCAGTAAGGCCTGCCCTAAGCTCAACCATCACCAATGGGGGCAGAGGAGGTGACGTGCCCTTGGCTAAGGGAGGGTAGGGGGTAAACTGAGGAAAACAAGAGGCCAGAGGGAGCCGCAGGCCAGCTGGCAAGGAAGGGAAGCCGGAGAAAACTGATCCCGAGCTCAGACTCAGATCCTCCCAAGATCTGGGTCGGGAGGGTGCTCAGCTTCTCACCTGGGGAGCCCCGAAAGCTGTCCTGGGAGCTCCCTCAGCCATCCTCACCCTTGAGCCACCTCCTGCACAACTTTCTCCGCTCTTCACAAAGCAGCTTCTGTCCAGCCCACCACTCATGCTGCTGGGTGCCCGGGGAAGACAGCCAGGCTAGAGTTCTGCTCCCAGGTGGTGAGCAACAGAAGAATAAGGGGACTTGGGCAAGTCCTTCAGGGACAGAGAAGGTTTTTCTTGCTTGGTAGTTGGAGAAAATAATAAGAACTCATCCTGGCTGGATCCTTACTGTATTATCTCATTTAGTCCTCACAACAACTCGGTGAAGCCTATGCTATCATTATCTTCATTTTCCAAGTGCGTTAGGTAAGGTGCAGAGAGATTAGGAAACTTGCCCAAGGTCATAGAGTTGGACTTGAACTCAGGCATCCGGCTCCTTATTATCTTGTGTTTCTAGGGATGGAACTGTACTCTTCACCCTTACGTGGTAAGCCGATGGGTCAGAGGGGAATTCAGGTGGGTGGGGAAAGGAGGACATATTCAGGACCAAATTGACGTGACCAAGGTGAAGGACTGGGTTACCATATCCCCGTGCGCACCTGGCGTATTTCAGAACTTAGCAAGAGTACACGCTCCTTGTCTCCATGGCCTTCGAGATATTTTGATCATTATCCCCACTGCATAGGAGAGGAAATAAAGACCCAGAAAGGTAAGGTGACTTGCCCAAGACCTTGTAATGTGTGTCTGCATTCCAGAGACTCTATGAGTCTCTCTGAAGGAAGAAACATGTTTTACTTTTCAGGGGACCAGGGGGAATAGTTCTTGTTGTTCAGAGGGGGCTGTAAAGGGGCTGGGAGCAGGAGGCATCCAAAGCCAGGGATGAGTCCCAGGCAGATTCAGGCTTTGGAGAGGGAGGGAGGAGGACTTAAGGAGGAGGTCACCTGGGGTGGAGGAAGCCTGCATCCCTGGGTCCAGCTGATTCCCCTGGGCTTGGGGAATGTGACAGGAGCCCAGCAGAGGCATGTCAGGAGCCTCCGCTCAGTCTGGCTTCCCCCAGAATCTGCTGGAGCAAAGAATTCCTCGTGGCTCCGGGGCTGGGAGGAGGAGTTCGCAACAGGCCCCGGCATGCCATGCCGAGACCAAGAAAGCAGCTCCCGGGTCCAGCCGGAGAGGAGGGGTCTGGGTGGTGGGGCTGTAGCAGGTGATGTGCAGGGAGAGGTGGAACCTGAGCGGGGTCACGTGCCCCCATCCAGTCTGAGTCCTCTGCCCAACCCCATGCGCTGAGGCCCTTCACCCCTAAGAGAGTGAGAGCAGCAGGGTTGGGGGAGGAGCAATCTGGCAGAGGAAGGGGCCATGGATGGAGGTGACCCACAGACTGAGAGAGGAGGCCAGTGCCCGGCTCTCTGGCAGCCTCCAGTCTGAGGGAGGAGTACAGGCCCTGAGGAGGCAGGCCCAACAGGGCAGAGGAGGTGACCATGGGGTGGACGTCTAGGCCAAGGGGATTCCTGAGCAGAGCCTCTGACTTCCGTGGGATAATCCAGATGCATCTTCTGGTCTATGATTGGCCTGTATCTTGCTCATCAGCGTGAAGTGGGGAGAGTTAGAGAGTGGAGGTTACAGGATCATGCTGACCAAAGGGTTTTCCTTCTATCTGGCCCCGAATCCAGCTGAAATCTGACAGGGGATGGCTCAGATGAAGCTGAGAGGAATGTATTCCATGGGAGTTCCACGGAGAGTGGCACCCTCCCCGCAAATGAAGTAATCTCTCCATTTTTGGACCAGGGAAGCTGAAAGCCTGGCACTTGAATAAAAAAAAAAAAACTTGATGTTTGGTGGAAGCTTGGGGCCAACTCCTTTCTCCTTCCTGGGCTGGCCAGACACATCTTCCAGGATGCCAGTGGGGCTGAGTACCTTATAGGCATCAAGCTATGGGGTTGGAAAGAGCCACAGAATGCATCCAATATGATGGGGGAAGCAAAGCGCTACATTCAGGGAGTCTCCAATCTGATGGGAGACAAGCTCTGCCTTGCAAAGCCTCCAACTGGAGTGGAAAGTGGTGGTGAACACACATCAAACGAGAGAGAGAGGAGAGAGAGAGGAGAGAGAGAGAGAGAGAGAGAGAGAGAGAGAGAGAGAGAGAATTTGGCAAGAATTATTATCTGAGCTTCAGAGAGGGTATGTGACTTGCCCAAGGTCACACAGCAAGTAGTAGCAGAGCAGTGCTTTTCTCACCACCCTCTGATCCCAGGCTCCCCTCGTCCCTCCCCGTCAGGGCAGGGGAGTAGAGGGATCAGTGGGTGCACTGAGGGGACAGCCTTTGGGTTCCTGTGCCAGGGATGGAATCCATGGCCATGTCTGGAAACCATGGATGTTCCAGGGGGGGCTGGGATAGGAGCTCTTGCTAGAACTCGGGTCAAGGAGGCAAGGCTTCAGAGGACAAAGAAAAAGAGTCATAATAAAATCATCTGGTTTCTGTGGCTATTCAGTCTCCATCCCCAACTGCTTATAAGGGACATAGTCCCAGAAAACAGGAGAGGAAAAGGGGCAGGAATGAGAAGGAGTGGAAAGAGTCAAGGAGAGGAGGAGGAGGAAGAGGAAGGAGGAGGAGGAGGAGGAGGAGGGGAAGGAGAAGGAGAAGAAAACAGAAGAGGAGACACTGGTTCTCTTCTGTATGTTTCCGGGTTGTTTCTGTCTGTTTCTGCATATGTTTAAGCCCCTGTGTGTCTCCTTCTTGGTTCATCCCTCTGTGTTGGACTTTCTCATATATGTCCATGTACAACCATGGGAAGGCTTCATGAACACATACATGCTCACATGTGTCTCTGTGTGCGTCTCTGCCCGCTCTGTATGCCACTGTGGGTGTCTGCCTGCCCGTATATGCATCGTCTTCTGTGGAAATGTGTGTGCAATTATGATGTCCCTGTGCCTGATCCCTGTATCTCTCTGCATTTGACTGGGACCTTTGTATGTTGAGGTTTGGGGTGGAAGGGTCTTTAACTTCCCCTGCCCCCCTTTTAGCCAAGCTGGGCTGGCCAGGAAAGGGGGAAGGAGCGGATGGAGAGGGGCCACTTTCCCTCTCTAAGTTTTTCATCTTGGAAGGGAAGAGACAGCAATAGCCCAGGACTCACTGATAGGACTTTTCCCTGGCTCCCCCTGGGCCAACAGCCATGCATGCTACTCAGAGAAGGGGCAGGGCAGGGGCTGGAGTGGGGGAGACTAGAGCTGAAGGAGCCCCCCTTCTTCTCCTTGGAAGGGGAGAAGCAGAAGAGAGATGGGAGAGAAGATAAAAACAGAAATTTATGGGGGGTGGGGGGGGTGTCAGTGAGTTTTTCTTTTCCCACATAATTGTTAAAACATTACTCACCTCCTGGAACAGGGCTCTAGGTAAAGGGGAACCCTAATCCTTTGAAAACTAGCTACTTTGTGGGCTGGGTTTAAGGGGTCTTTGCAGAGACCTGAAGCCCATCTCCTAGTCTCTACCTGTATCCCTTCTTAGCACCATCAGCTCCACCTCCACCTCCTCCCAGGTCAAATGAGCCCAGGCAAGGAAAGGGTCATCCCAGGTGAGCTGGTGTTGGGCAACACCTGCAGGACACTTTTCTGAAGAAAGAGGCTTCAGTGGCCCTGAGAACAGAAAGCCGAGAGGAGATTTGCCACCACGGCCACGGGAAGAGCTGAGAGTAGATACTAGGCAGAACTAGAAAGCACTAGATCAGGGGAGGAGAGAGAGTGGGTGTGCCATCACCTCCCTGAGAGCAGGAAGTCAGTGTCTGCCTTCTCTGGCCTTCCTCCTCTCTACCCACATCCCTTATAAGTGATGGGGTTAGTCCTTGATCTCCAAGGCCCCGTCTACACAGGCCTCAGCTACCCGGATAACATTCCATTGACTCTGGATACAATCCCAGAGGCAAGTTCAGGCATCCAAGCTCAAATGAGGTTGGGAGCTGAGTAATCAGCTGCTAGGGCTGCGCAGACATTTTGTCGGGAACAACCAGCCCCCCACCCCTCTGTGCACAGAGGATTTGAGGCTGGGGGAGGGGCCGCCTGTCACTCAGTGTCTTCCCAGCCCCCTCCCACCACCACATTCTCCCTCTCCCCACCTGCAAGTAATTTGGCCAATGGGAGGGCAGTTAAGATTGCAGTGTGGAATCCCTCTAGATGTGTGTGTGTGCGTTTGGTGGGGAGGGGGCCACCTCCTTTCCCCCCAGACCCTGGGTGCCCTTTTCCTCTTCACAGGAGCAAATTACTTGTAATTATCTCACATTGAAAGCCTTCAGGAGCTGCTCCCAAAATTGCTTTAATTGAATTAATTGAATCTCATTTTGTTGGGGGAGAAAATGGGGAGCATGTCTTAAAATAGCATGCGGGGAGAGGGAAGGGAAGCCGGAGTCAGCTTTCCTGCGGCCGAGACCCTTGTAGGGGAGAGAATGTGCCCTGGGTTCCGCGTTGTTTCCATTGCCCAGTCTCAGCTGATGTTCCGTGCCCAGTGCATTGAAGGCCTTGCCTGCGTCCTGCTCTCCAACGGTGGTGGCCAGGGATGTGTGGGGTCTCCAGCCCCATCCCCTTCCCTCCCCTCGGGCGGCGGGATGGGCCAGGGGGAGAAGTGAACGGATGGCAGCGGCAGAATGAACTCACCCTCGCCACGGCCCCTCCTCCCTGATCATCACACGGCAGCTGTAAATGCCGTTTATTAAGTGCTTACTGTGTTCCGGCACCGTGTCAAGCATGTTACAGGCACTATCTCATTTCATCATCACAGCCACACTGCGGAGCGGGTCCTATTAGTATTCCCATCAGAGTGGCAGAAAAGCGAGGCTCAGAGAGAGGCGCAGCCACTTGCCAAAAGTCACACAGTAGACTGGATCTCTTTGGAGGTCAAAGCCCCTTTTTTTTAAAAAAAAAATCTTTTTAGTAAATTTTTTTTTCAGAGAGAGAGAGAGAGAGGGTAGAGGGAGAGGAAGAGAGAGAGAGAGAGAGAGATCAATTGGTTGCCTCCTGCATGGGTTGAATCCACAACCTGAGTACGTGCCCTGACTGGGAATCAAACCAGCAACCTTTTGGTGCACAAGACAATGATCGCTGGCCAGGGCCAAAGCCCCCATTCTTAACCACTCGGTCTGATCCTCTCTTCCTTACTGACCCAATTTTCTGAGAGGGGCTCCCTCCTGGGAAGAAACCACAGGTTCCCCCTCTCCAGCTCAGAGGGCTGGAGGGAGGGGGGATGGGCTCCTCCCCTGCTGGGGTTCCAGTCCCATCGTCACCCAGGAGCTCAGGGAAACGGAACCAGCTCCCAAGTAGGAAAAGACTCTCCTTCCCCCTGGAAAGGGCAGATGGATGAGGGGAGAAAGGGGGAGATGCTGTCAGCTCAGCAGGCCTCTGGCTGGGAGAGCAATTACACTCCTGCTACTTAACTTTACAACCTGGGCTGTTGTTTTAACGATGCGACTCGTGTTTGGCTGTCCAATTAATCTCGCCTTTGGAGGCTTTCCGAGATGGGGCGGTAGATCTTATCGTGGGTCTGTGGAAAGAGGAGGAGTGTGCTACCTGCAGTGGGAGGGAACAGCAGCCCGGAGGGCCTGTGGCCTCAGAGGAGACCCAGAGGAGGGATCTGGGGCAGGGTCCCCTGAGAGCCATGGAAAGAGGGGAGCCAGGGGTGGGGGGAAGGCATTGGTGCTGAGGAAGAGGAGGTTTCTCCTCTTGACACCCTCATTCTTCACTGCTCCTGGATCTTGGCTTTGGCCTGCCCCGTGCCATTTGCCATCCCCAGGAGAAACCTCCATGTGTGTTTTGGGAAGTGGGGGTGCTCACTGACCCAGAACAGGGCCTAGGGGGACTGACTGCAGACCTTCTCCCAAGGCGGGGGACTTCCACTGAATGGCACACCCCCCTACTCTACACACAAGTCTAATTTGGGCCTTTCTCTGGCCGGTGGGGTTGACTCAAAGTACCTGAGTGGTCTTTCCAGATAGGGCGGGCCCTGTGTGCCTGGGAACAGGTTTAGGCAGTAAGAGGAAAGCTAGATTTGGGAGCTTTTTTCCTGGACTTGGAGGCCCCTCCCCCACCCCTCCAGTCAAGCTGGGCTGAATTCCCTGAATTATTGGCTACCCTGGCCCCCCTGCCACTGGGTGCTGTATGTATGGTGGGGTAGGGTGGCTATGAGTCTACCAATGGGTCCAGGCCTAGTTGGGGCCCCTGGACTATGCCCACACTTCTGTTTACCCATGAGCCTGGCACCACACAAGTGGCTGGCCGTTTGTCTGGCTCCCCTGTGAGCCTGCAGAGTCTCTGGGTCACCTTGGTATCCGTTAGCCCACAGGGTCTGCCTCAATCACCTTGGCATCTGGGATGTTTATTGGATGGAGAAGTCCAGTTCCTTCTGGGGTTTTCTTCTCCTCCACCTCCTCCTACGCCTTCCTCTAGGTGGGCTGGAGCCTTGCCACCCTCAAGGAGCCTTGCCACCCTCTTCTCTCAGGGATGGACTGGATCCACTTGGTGGGCACGTCCTCTTCCAAGGTGAGCAGGGTCTCTCGGGGCCGAAGGTGGGGCGCAGGGGGCTGTGTGGTGTCTGGCTCCTTCCAGAACTGGGCCAGGAGAGACTCTGCTGGTGAGGACCATTCAGACTTGGGTCATTCCCAGCATTAGCATCTTCTGGTTTCACACAGGGCTGTGTGGTGTCTGGCTCCTTCCAGAACTGGGCCAAGAGACTCTGCTGGTGAGGAACATTCAGACTTAGGTCGTTCCCAGCATTAGCATTAGCATCTTCTGGTTTCACACTGGAGCATCATGAAAATACAGACGTTATTAGAACATTCTAGAACTAGAGCCACAGAGCTAGCGGTAGAGGCAAAACCAGGCTCCAGTGCCTCTAGTTTGGGGCTGGAAGAGCCAGATGGGAGAGAAGGGAGATGAGCAGCCAGCCCCAGAAGTCAGGAAACAAACACACCTCAGAGCCAGGGCCCAGCTTTTCGTACAAACTTTAATTTCGGGAAGTCACAGTAGGAGGGGTGATGGCAAGAGCATGGGGATGCTAGCCAGATTGGTTATCAATGTATTTCCTTTAGACAGAGACAGCTGTGAGGAGCGGAACTGTTGGGCCCACGCCACCTATTTGGGGTGTCTCTACGTACACTCTTCCAGGGAGCCTATTTGTCCCCATTCTGCCCAAAGGGTTGCCCTACTGTGTTCCCAAGAGTATGTGCATGTGGGGTTGTTAGGTATGAGGCAGGGCTCAATAAATACTCATTGGATTATAAGGATCATTGAATCCATTATCTACTCAAAATTGTAAACAGGGGGGGAAAGAGGGCTTTTTTAAGGAAGAGAACATAAATTACCCAGAGGCCTACGAACTCCACATTTTCAGCATTCCTCTCCCTCACATGAAGGGGAGAAGGTATATCAGTTATGGGGTGATGGGCTGACCTCCAGGAAACACTGGGAGGTGGGACCTGATGGTGGTCAACTTGAAGGCTGGGTGCCCACCTCACGCCCGCTCTTGCTCTCAAAAGGGTTGGGCAAGGTCCAAGGCACACAAATTAAAATCACTGTTTCTTGCTGGTTTTGACTCCAGACTGCGGTGGGACTGTGGTCCTTCAAGGAGGAGGTGGCAAGACAAGGGGTCCTGGGAGCAGTCTGAACTCTAGCCAATGACTCTCTCCAGAGCCTCTGATCAGCTAAAGGGAAAGTGGTGGTGGTGAGGAGCAGGAGCTGAGACCGAAGTTCTTTCTTAGGCTCTTTGGGTTATGGGGCAAAGGGGGACAGGACTCCATCCCATCCTTTTTCTCCTCTAGTTCCTCGTCATCCTGAGAAAATCCATCTGGAGCAGGTTTTCTCCCAGCCCAGAAGAGGTGCTGGTGGGCTGGGTCCTGGGCTGTGTAGGAGGCCCGACCCACCTCTGCCCAGGCTCACATCATCTGAGGTGGAGCCAGAACATCTGGGGAGTGATGCTGGTACCAGGCTCCAAAGCTGTTGCCATAGCTCCCAGCAGGCAGGGCCCCTGCCTTGGGGAGATCCCAGAGGGGTGGCAGGGGTGGGGAGCAGGGAGACAGGGAGGGGGGCCTCCCAAGCAAGTCCCCTTCCTGCCCCCCAGAGTTCTGCTTCAGGAGCTTCTTGTATTTGGAACGTTTGTTCTGAAACCAGATCTTTACCTTCAGGGAGAAAAGGGGAAAGAATGAAAGATCAGGCAGAGTATAGGTGTGGAAGGATGTGACCCAAGTACAGGGACCCAGCAGTAGGGAGCAGTCCTGGGAGAAGAGCAGACATTGGGAACACTGGCTCCAACCCTCCATAGCCCTGGACGCCCGGGAGCTCTCCCAGTCTGGGTACCCTCCTCTACCTAAGGCTCCCCCTCCCCCAACACCTTGTAATACATTCCCCCAGATTACTGAGGGCCAGCTCTGAACACACCCTGGAGAACTTGTGACCGCAGGGCTAAGGGACTCATCTGTCATTCCCACCCTGGGGGGTGAGTTCCCAGAGAACACACGGAGGAATGGTTAGCATGCAGGAAGGATGGGACCGGCCCCACCTGGGTCTGGGTGAGGCCGAGCTGTGCAGCCAGCTGTGCCCTCTCGGGCAGCGCCAGGTACTGCGTGTGCTGGAAACGCTGGTTTAGATGCTGCAGCTGCAGGCTCGAGTAGATGGTCCTCGGCTTGCGCAGTCTTTTGGTCGGGGCCCGCGGGAGCCGCTCGGAGGGCTCCGGGGATAGCGGCGGCCTCTCAGAATCTGGGGGACAGCACAGGACAGAGGGTGAGACGAAAGAGGGTCGGACGCGCAGTTTTATAGGCTCATTTGCATCTCGTTGGCATGCTGGCCTCGGATTTGCAAAAAGCTCTTCTCTACCCTCCGCTCCACGCTCCTTTCAAACCTCACGTCCACTGAGCTCCGGGTGGGACCAGTCGCAGCTCTTGCCCTCAGGGAACCCACACTCTCATGGGCCCGGTGACCTAGGGAGAAAGCGCCTGGGGCCGAGGGAGGCTAGGGGCGGTGCCCGCGGCGAGAGGTCAAAGTTCAGCCGGTTGCGGTGGCGCCAGCTTGGGGTGTGGCGGGCGGAGTAGGGCTGAAAGGCTGGGTGGAGGGCTGGGCTGAGGCCCGGAGAGGACGGGGGAAGGGCATTCCAGGCGAGAGGAACTCCTGGGCGATGCTAGGCAGTGGTTCTCAACCTTCCTAATGCCGCGACCCTTTAATACAGTTCCTCATGTTGTGGCGACCCCCAACCATAAAATTATTTTCGTTGCTACTTCATAACTGTAATGTTGCTACTGTTATGGATCATAATTAAATATCTGCTATGCAGGATGTATTTTCATTGTTACAAGTTGAACATAATTAAAGCATAGTGATTAATCACAAAACAATATGTAATTATTTATGTGTTTTCCGATGGTCTTAGGCGACCCCTGTGAAAGGGTCGTTCGACCCCCAAAGGGGTCGCAACCCACAGGTTGAGAACCGCTGGTTAGAGGAACTTGCCGGCGTCTGCGTGGCAACCTCTCCGCTGCTAGAGGAAGGGTGGGTCGGCCGCGCTGGCCTGGAAGGCCGGGATCCGCACCCCTTCCAGCATCAGAGTGGGACAGGCCCCCAGGGTGGGCATGCCTCCCGGCGCCTCGGGCACACTCTGCGGGAAGACCGACCACCGTTCCCTCCCCGCGGCGGGCTGGCTGG
>NW_005360086.1:1086493-1088727 GCF_000412655.1 Myotis brandtii | reverse complement strand
GGGGGGGGGACCAGAGATTCTCCGCTTCCGACGCGGCGGCTCCCACCTGCGCCACTCCATGGGGACTCGGAGACCAATGCATGCAGGTGGCGGGGCGGGACGGAGCGGCTGAACTGTCCTCGGGCTCAGGGCGAACATTCCACGCACGTCTGCTGGCCGTCCCAGCCGAGGGGCGCTTGACCCCTGAGCGCAGACGGCTGGGGCCCACGCGTGTCCCACCCCCTCGGCCTCCGTCCTGTCTGGCTCAACCCACCCGGCAGGTCCCCCGCCCTTAGCCGGCTGCGGCGACCAGTGGCCTTCACCTCCCCCGCATCCCTCTCCCTTGGCCTGGGGCGCTTCGGGCTTCTCAGATCCACCCCCTTCGACCCCCGCCTCAGTCAATTCCCAGAAAAAACACACAAAAACGATTGGGTTTCCGCTCCCGCCCGCGCCTGTTGGCCTTCACGGCTCCGAGCCTACTGCTCCAAGCCTGGGGCTGGCAGCCCAGCGACCACCTCTCTGGTTGCGTGGACCGGTCAGTCGGAGGATGACGCCGAGAGAGCCTGGGAGGCACCGCCCGGGCTCCTGAACTCCCGCAGCCCTCGGCGCCCCAGCTCTCCCAGCAGCGCCCCCAGGTCCCTCTCCACACCAGCTGCAGCAAGTCCCGACAAGACCGATCCTGGTCCGCACTACGAAGCCGGAGGGCCTCCCTCCAGTCGCCTGCTAACAGGATGGTGGCACTTCCCTCACGTGGAGCCAAACCTCCCCCTGAGGCGGGGGTGGACGCTGAGTGGGGGCAAAAGGAGGACCCCAGGCCCTCTCTCACACCCCAATCATTCCATCTAGAGCGAGCCAAACCCACCAGTTTCCGTGGAAAAAGGTTGCAATCCGGTCTAAGGACCAGTGTGGTTTTCGTTGCACCCGGGGAAGTTGCATAAAGAAAATGAACTCTCACTCCCTCGTCCCTAGACCAAGCGAGGGAAGGCAGGGACTGTGGTTAGCAGGGCTCAAAACACCTTCCCCATTTTTAGCAGTTATCAGGACAGGGTTATCTCACTCCCACCCCACCCAGCACACGCACACACAAATGTACCACATCAGCATATTCCGAAGGGAAGGGACCAAGGGATTGTTTGCAGAAAGGAGATAATGTGTAGACACCTTCCCCAACTGCCCGTCCTCCAGTGACGAACTCAGCAGCCAGCAGGGAGAGGCAGCCCCAGTTCTGGCACAGAAAGCAGTTAACTTTTGGGGGCTCTGAGAACCTTCCCTAATAGCCACTTTTCTGGCCTCAGGTGGTGAAAGTCAATTTGCAAGGTCCCGGAGCCTGGGAACCAGGCTGTGTCCTTGGCTCATGCACACCCTTTCTTTGGGCCTCTGTGTGCTCATCTGTACATCAAGGAGGTGGAGCCCCCAAATTCCTAGGGTCACTCCCAGCTCTGATGCTTATGAGCGTCTGTGTTTCGGCAGAGTGACAGAAGGCAGGAAGATGTCTTGGTCCTGGGCTGACTCCAGCGAAGTCACCCATTCATTCCATGTGCCACCGTGGAGGAAACTGCCGAAGACCATTGTGGGGTCAATGAGGTGGGGGCAGGGCTGCAGGGGACCTGAGGTCTAAGGTACAGGTGGTGTCTGTATAGTGTTCCCAGGACCAGGAAGACAGGCTCGCTCCTTGGCGTCTTTGATGACCTCCGGTGAGCACTTTCTCAGGAGCTCAGAGTTGCTCCAGGCAATGGGAACTCGGGCCTGTCCGGCCCCAAAGGCCAGGGGCAAAGATGAGGGAGGTGGCCTGCTCCTGTGGCTGCAAGGCTGAGGTTTGCAACTTAGAGAGACTGCCTGGCCCACCCGTGGCTACATTCTTAGAACAATGGATGGTGGAGTCCCAGCCCAGGTCAGCTTCCAGTCTCACTCAGGCACTTGGGGCAAGGCCCCGGAGCAGAGGGAAAGGGGCCCCAGATGAGCCCCCACTTCTCCTGCCCTCAGCTGGAACCTGATTTCTATTTTTCAGGCTTGGGCTTGAGCACAAAACGAATGCAGCAGAGAGGGGCGACACGGGGAAGGGGCGTGCAGGACGGAGAGAACCCTGGGGAAGGGGCTAGGCACCCACACCCACATCTGGATTCTTTCAGTTTTCCGTTACACGTAGGTACACACAACCCCGGGGGCTCCAGGGGGTGGGGTAGGGAGCCCCGCTGCCCTGCTTCACACACTGAAAATCGAAACCAGGTCGGTCTTGAAAGGAGACCTAGATCAAC
>NW_005360086.1:1084820-1085998 GCF_000412655.1 Myotis brandtii | reverse complement strand
TCCCTTTGCCCGCCTCCCACCCCCAGATCCCGTGGAATCTGAGTAAGGTCTGGATCCCGCTAGCTGCGCCCAACCAGGCGAAGACTAGGTTTAGGGGCTCACGGGAGCAAGACCCCGGAGGTGGGAGAGCAGCCGCGCACTTACCTGCCTCCCGCTCCTGCAGAGAGGGCGCCGCGGGCTGCTGGCAGGGCAGGTAGGCGTCTGCGGGCGTCGTCGGCCCGGCGGTGTAGGGGTAGGGCAGGAGGTGACCGTATGGCCCAGAGTAGGGCAAATCCGAGGCGCCTGCGGTTGCGGGGGACAAGCCTAGTGGGTAGGCAGCCACTACCGATGGGACGGGGGCGATATCCGGGAAGACGGCGTTGGAGGCGTCCAGGCCAGGGAGGGGGCAGGGCACCGAGGACATTGCGGCCGGGCCGGGGCAGAAGGGCCTAAGCCATGACCCCGCACGCAGCCCGCTCTCTCTGCCAACTCTCTCTTTTCGCCTCGGGCGTTGAGGCCCAGTGAGCCCCCCGGCTAGCCTCCCCCACACTCAAGACCCCGGGGAAAGTGTCTGGGCTCCTCATCCAGCGGAGAGCGCGCGCCTGGGAAAGGGGTTCCGGGGTTGCCCCCATGGCTTTTCCCCTCCCCCTAAGTCCATGGGGGCCCCCCTCTTCTGGTTCTTGGGTTCAGTTCCCGGGACCCGACAGGGGCCCCGCCCACTTAGACGCCCCGGATTGGCCACCGCACGCGGTGACTTCACGGGAGGCCCGGGGCCAGGGTCCGCCCCCCGGGGCAGCCCAAGGTAGGAAAATTCGGAACTGGGGCTGCGAGGGGGGCGGTGCACATGCTCTGGGCCCAGCTATCCTGGGGTCCTGTCCGGAGAGCTGCCGGGGAGGCAGGGCGATTGGGGCAGAACGGGAACTTCATGGTCATGAAGGCAGAAACAGGGTGTTGGCACTTCACGGGAGGCCCGGGGCCAGGGTCCGCCCCCCGGGGCAGCCCAAGGTAGGAAAATTCGGAACTGGGGCTGCGAGGGGGGCGGTGCACATGCTCTGGGCCCAGCTATCCTGGGGTCCTGTCCGGAGAGCTGCCGGGGTGGCAGGGCGATTGGGGGAGGCTGGGAACTTCATGGTCATGAAGGCAGAATCAGGGTGTTGGCGGGCTGCGATGCCCAAGGGGCGAGGGGAGCTGCTCGGGGC
>NW_005360086.1:1081553-1084637 GCF_000412655.1 Myotis brandtii | reverse complement strand
CCTGGGCCTGGCACTCCTCGACCCGCGGCTACTGCGCCCCACCACTCCCCCACCCGCCCAGCCCTGGCTTCCGCTTCCGGCAGTGGCCCCACTTGGTTGCTACACCCCAGCTCCTGCTGGCCCCTGAGGGACTCACAGTCTGGGCTTCTGCCCCTGTGACGTCCCATCTGTCCCCTGGCGCCCCGTGAGGCTGAAGCCGCGCACGAACTGGGACAAAATCCGGGAGTGGGAGGCTAGTCCAGTTTGATGGCTCCTCTGAGGGCGTAGGAAAGGCAGCAGGCCCGGTTGGTGGCCGAATTTTCAGTCTGTGTGCGGGACCTGCCTCTAAACATCAGTGCCCAATACCTTGGTGGACAAGTGTCCACGTGCAAGCATCTGTGACCACAGGTACACAACCTCAGACACTCCATTCAGATACAATATATACACTCGCAGATGCCAATCAACCGGTGTCTAACTGATGTCCACATGAGCATCCCTCTAAGAATAGAGAGGTTCCTTCATGGATCTGCACATACAGAGTATAGGCTGTGATGTACACACAGCCACATACCCAAAGATGAATAGCAATATCCCTGAATAAAAGCACTATACTTGTCTCTTACACAGACCCACGACTATACATGCCGAATTGCCAGTGTGTACCCTTGAAAATCCAAGCGTATAAATCCATAGGTGTGTGTACCTACCGTATGTCCACACACCTCTAAGCTGCTTCCTGTTAGAGGAGAGACAGATACAGCCCCAAATCCATATACACACCTCTCACTTGCGTCTGCAACTCAAGCAGGCGTGTTCATGTTGGCACATACACACACACTCTCATTGTCAGGGCTCAGCGTGAAGACAGCAGCCTTAGAATTGGGTGGGGAAATGCAGTGATCAGAGAGAGAGGGAAGCTTAGAGAAAGCACTGGGAGTGGCCCGGCTCTGGTCTCTTTAGACAGAAAGATCAAAGGGGTGTGTGTGTGTTGGGGGGGGGGGCGTTGACCCCCGCCCCCAGTCAGGTGTCCCTGGGGTAGGAAGAGCAAGTCAGTTTCAATCTGGACGCCCCACTAGAATGGACTGAGAGGAGGTTTTCCAAGACAACACATCTGTGGCGACTGGCACCTGAAGTGCTGGAGCCTCAGGAGAAGGAGCTCTGTGTGGGAGCCCTTCCTCTGCGTGGCTGGAGAAGCCACTCCCGTTCATCCAACAGGGTATGCAGGGTTCGCTCCATTGAGACATGTTGTTTTCACAGAGGACCACCTTTCCCCCTTTCCTACCCAACGCTGCCATTCCTCCACCTCCTTAGAAGTGAAGCTGGGAACTTGCAAGGATCTATTCTTACAAACCTTCCATTCTGCCACCAGCATCTTCCCCTGGAGAGAGGCAGCCACAGGACAGTGCCTGCAGCTATGGTGGGTTCCAGGGACAGCGTCCAAGGAAGGGAATGCTCTTTGGAGTTGGGTAGGCTGTCAGGGGAGGTTTCCCAAAGGACGTGCTTTGGAGGTGGAACTGAAATGGTGGGTGGAATGACACTTCCTCCAGGGGCCCTGTACCCAGAGTCCTTTCTGTGCTGGACCGAGCAAGAGAGGGCGGGCGGGTTTTCCAGCAGGCCTCTGTCCTAGGCATCCCCCACAGTCAGGAGGCCCGCAGTGAGAGCCTCTTTAAGTTGGGGGGTGGGGGAGGCTTGCTGAACTCATGCAGGATTCTCACGCCCCCCCCCCCCAGCCAGGAGGAAACACCCTGCAGCCCTTTGAATTCCTGAAATTCACAGCATCCTATCCTTGCACAGCTTTACAAAAAAAGGAGTGACTATTATTATCCCGTTTACAAATGAGGAACCCGCTCTCTCCATCATCACCTCACTTTTCAGGGTTCCCTCTTCTGAACCCAGGGGCACCTGATTGGGAAACTTGTTTCCAAGAGAGAAATCCTCCTGGGCAGGTGCCACATCTCACCCACCTGGGGAAGGGGGGAGTCAGGAAAGGGGCAAGGGGTGGGGGTGGGGGCTAGGACGAGCTGTAAATGTGTCTGATCAGAGGGGAGGGAGGGCTGGCCCCAGAGGCCTGAGGCCTGGGTTCCCATTCCAGCTCAAAGTCCAACTTCCTGGCTTGAGGGACTGGGTCACTGGGTCAGCCATCTCCCAACTCTGAGACTCACGTTATCCAGAGGGATAAGAAAGTGGGGAGCAGTACCGGAGGCCTCCACGCTTTTGTCATTTGCTTTAGAGTGAGTTGCAAAAACCAAAATCCCCAAACGTAATGAAACCGAGAAGGAGGCGGAGGGAGGGAGGCACGAAAAACAGAAATGAGCTCTGTCCTGTCACTACCAATATCTCAGCCTCTCGCAGAAGTGGCCCTCCCAGCCTTCCTCCGGGAGCCCCACACTAAGTGAGGCCCTGGGAGCGAGGGCGGAGTCCGGAGGGGGGGACACCGCGTCGCCGAGGTGTTGGGGTGTCGGGAGTCACCTCAGGAGTGGCGGCTGGATCTGAGACCCGCGTGGTGCACAGTGGGTTGCAGGTTCTTTGCGGGTCGCCTGGCAAATACAATCCTACCCGATCGATCAATCGATCGATAGATCGGGGAAACGATTCTTTGCGCAGAATAAGCATCCGTGGCGGAGGGATGTCTGCCTTGTTGGAAGCCACCCCAGGTGCAGACTCTCTCTGGAAGCGGGGACTCCATCCGAACCAGTGCCCTTTCCCGTTGTCCGAACACGTGGTGGGTGCGCAGGGCTCTCGCGCGCCAGGGTCTGTTCAGGGTGCAGACCACCCACGTCGCACCTGGACGGGTCGGTCCAGGCGAACGGAGATTCCACCGCGACCCCAGGCCTCGGGCCCGCGGCCTCGGCGGGCTTATCCGCTCGCTTTCTCCTCTGACCCACCCGCAGTCCCCAAACGAAATCTGAGCTTAGTTTTGTCTGTTCTCAGTGGAACTGAAGTCCGATTTGGCGGGGCGTTCGTAGTAACTCGGTTTGGGGAAACGTTGTGAATAATTCGGTTTGGTGGTGGGGGCGGTGGAAGGAATTCTCCCTCCGCTGGGCTGGGTGCGCGGTGGTTAAAGCCCCACAGTCCGCGAGGCCCGGGGAAGGGCAGTGCCTA
>NW_005360086.1:1080891-1081217 GCF_000412655.1 Myotis brandtii | reverse complement strand
CCACCCTTGGACCCCCGCGCCTCTGGGCGGGAGGGCTCCCCACGAGGGGCTCCCGCACCGCCTTCAGCAACACGCACGTCCCGTGTGGTCTTCGCTTCACTTCCACATCCCGCCTCCGCTCCAGGAGGGGTCTTCCCTGGGGGGTGGCCTGGGACGTTGAAAGACGCTTCTATAAGGAAATCACCAAGCGCCTTCTGGACAAAACAAAACTAGAACCACTGCTGGACCAAGTGCACCCCGCCCCGCCCCCGAAAGAAAATGGTTAACAAAAAAGTGGGGCGGCGTTGAAGGTGCGGTGCGGCGCTGCCCCGCGCGCGGGAGCTGGA
>NW_005360086.1:1074807-1080610 GCF_000412655.1 Myotis brandtii | reverse complement strand
AGGGCGTCCTGCCGAGGGCTCCATCGCCCGGTGCCGGCGGAAGCCCGGGCTGGGACGGAGCTGGAGTGAGGCTGTGCATCCAGCAAGCGCACCCGACATCGTACAGAACACGCGGACATCACCAGCGCAGATACATCCCCGCGTAACCAGCAGCCAGCACGCACTCCATGGGCAACTACACAGCACCTAGAGCGCGACCACAACAGCCACACCACACAACACAGCGCCCTCCCGCCACGTGGGCGCACACGTTACTCACGCCCGCCCCTCTCGACCCCCTCGGTTTGGTTCACAGAACGTCTCCATGGCTGGGTGGTTGGTTTCACTTTCTGACTCCCTGACCCTTTGGAGATCGGACTGTGTTGTGTTGTTTTGTTTTAATAAAAAAAGTGGGTCCGGCCCCTGCATCCTAACCTGGGCTCCATCCCGGCCTTATCTCTGCGGGGCTGGGCCGGGGAGAAGGAGGGAATATTGCCTTGGAGAAGAGCAGGCCGGCCACGTAGGTGCCGCAAACGCACCTGCACCCCCAGATCCCCCACAGGAGAAAAAGAATCACAAGCACAAACAAAACACCCCCCGCAGCCTTTCCCTCCGTGCACCGCCGTGTTAGGCTCCATCTGTCAGGTCTGAGGTGAGGGGAGGGTAGACCGGGGCTCTGCCCCGCCCCCACTCTTCCTGACTCTTCCAAACCCTCGCCCACCAGGCTCAGCTGTGGGGGCGGGGCGCTCAGCGGGAGGTGGGCCAGGCCCACTCGGGCTGTTTGGCTGTTTAAGGAGGGGAAGGTGGCTCGTGCGCTCCTCCGCCTACATCTGACCTCCGTCCTCATTCACCTCCTGAACTCCCCACGGTTAAAGGATCACACACGGAAAGTTCCATTGCAGCCCGGGAGAGGCTGGAGGACCAGCAAGCAGGCAGGAAAGGGGGCAGGGTTTGCACTTGCTGGGTGGGGTGGGGGCTTTGCGCTGGTCATGGCCTCCCAGGGGAACGGAGCGGAACTGAGTTACTCATTTCCATCCTCTCAAACCAGTTTGCCCTCTCTCCTCTCCTGAAGACCACTCTCTGCTTGTGAGCGGACCTCCAAGTGTCCAGGCCCAACCCCAGCAGAGGGAGATAAGCTCTCCCCCAGCCCAGATTCTGGCTGCGATGTGTCCCAGAGCCAGTGGGAGGAGGACGCTCAGCCCCAACCATTAACCAGTCCACAGGGGCATTGGCTGCCTCCGTTGCTGTCCACAGGAAATGTGGGTGGAGTGGGGTCCAGACATTTCTGTGGTGGTTCTCTGCTGTCTGAGGCACAGGGATCCAGCTGGAGGCACTGTTCCTGAAGACACCTTTAAGGAACCTTCTGGAGCCTTTGGGGGGTAAGGGGAGCAATGGTGATCAGAGACCCTGAATCGTGGGTAACATAACAATGATAATAATAGCTAACACGTGCTTTTCTGTGCGTTTCAGACACTATGCTAAGCCCTTACATGCATCATTTCATTCATCACGTGATTTCTATGGGGTAAGTATCCATATTATCCCCACTTTACAGATGAGGAAATAGAGGCACAAAAAGGTTGAGCAACTCGTCTAAAAGCTAGAATTGGAACCAAGGCCAGCTTGTCCTCTTAACTGCCACAGTGTTGTCTTACCTGGCAAAGCAGCACCCAGCAAGGGAAGAGGAAGGGCTGAGGAGGGAAAGGGGACCCCAGGACAGGAATGGGGGTAGGAGAAGTGACCATATCAATAACGGCTAACGTTGAATGTGGGCTTGTGTGCTGTGCGTCACGTGCATTTCTGTGAACAACCTTCCAAGAGAGTCTTAGCATCCCCCGTTTCACAGACGAGGAGACTGAGGCACAGAAAAGATGTGTGCAGGGTCTGTACACACTTGGTTGGAAAGTAAGAAAGTGTGGGGAAAGCTGGGACTGAGAGCCAGGAGGTTCCACACCCTGGAGGGCCTCCAACGCCAACCAAGAACTTAGGATGGGGCCCATGGTTGGTGGAGGACCAGGATGGGAGCTGAGAGAGTTCCCGGGAGCATCTTGGGGCCACCGTGTGCTTGGAAGGCAAGGGTTGGGTGGCAGAGAGCCCAGCTAGGAGGCTGCTGCAAATAGGTCAAGTGTGAAGTGAGGAGGGAGAAAGGAGGGGGAGCGTGAGAAGGGTGGCTCAAAGACAAACCGCTGGGCCTGGTGACTGTCCCGGAAAAGGGTAGAGGCAAGCATGACTCTGAAGTTCCTGGCCTGGGCAGCCACAGGAGCCCAGGGAAGGAGCCAGGTGTTTGATTCAAAGATTCAGGCATGTGATGGGTGATGGACCATGGACCAGGATTTCTAGGTTTGGATGCTCCGGCAGGCAGCCTGCCACTCTGGTTTCCCTCGGGTGCCCCTGCACAGGTGTCTTTCTGGGGGCCCTGCCAGGGTGCACAGGTGAAACTTGCATATATGCAGATGCATGCAAATTAGACAAACCCAGCCTGGGCCCTGAGCCAAGAACTAGGAGAGGGGGAGGGCTGCCCTAGCCCTGACTCACCCTCTGACATGCCGCCTGGAATGCCACCTCCCCAGCTGGGCTTCCTCCAACTTGGGGAACTTGCTCCTGGAATCACCCTGAAGCTCAGGCCTAGGAGATCCCAAGCCCGGAGGATCTCGGGGTTTGGGGGACTTTCTAAATCAGAGTAAGGCTGTATTGTGAGCCCTCCTTGCAAAACAGCAGCAGCAGCGGGGAGGGGGGCGGGGGAAGAATACCTAGGTAACATGACATTTTAAGTATATAACCCACATCACTCCCTAAAGCATTTTTTCTCATATATAACTTCTTTGGGGCTTCAGTACCTTGTGAAGTAGATGGTTTATTAGCCCCATTTTACAGATAAAGACACTGAGACTCAAGTCATGAAGTGCTGCGTGTACAGAGCTGGACATCTATCCGTTGAAGCCTTCTGCCTCAGTGCCCTTTGTACTTCCTATGATTGGTGCTCGGCTGAGGGAAGGACAACCTAATTCTGGAATCCTGGGCTCCATATGGGGAACTGCTGACCCTCAGGTTTCCAGATAGTCATGGGAAAGAGGCCTCTAATCCTCTCCCCCAAAACGTGATCAAGTAAGTGGACTCTTGTCTCTAGACCTCAGGCCACACACTTCCATCTGGCTGGACCATGCACCCCACTTTCAGCTCCTGTAAAACTCTCCGTATTCAATACTCTCCTTTTCAGCGCCTACCAGGTCCAGGGGCTGTGCAGGGCACTGTGGCAGATCGGCTTAGGTCCCACCCAACAGTGAATTTCGCAATTTCTATGTGTTAAAATTGTGTGTGTGTGTGTGGGGGGGGGCGGGGAGTGTGTGGAATGTATAAAGAAGAGTAAATTAAAATGCATACATGCAGAGTTTAAAAATACTTATAAACTAGGTACCCAGGTCAAGAAATAGGACTCTGCCAGCTCCCCAGATCCTGGTTCATCATTCTCTCCTCATCCTGGAACCCTAGTTTGTATGTTAATCACTTTCCTGCCTTTCCTTGCAGTTTTATCACCGATATCTGCTTACTTCCACCTGTTGAAGAACTTTACATGAATGGAATCAGATGTACATAGGATTCTTGCCTCCCTCATTAGATGGTTCATCGATTCTAAGACATCCTCCCCTGACTTCCCTGTCTGGGATCGCCACCATCCCGCTGGTCTCCCTGGAGCATGTGATCAGCTGCATTCTCCCTCTCAGATGCTGTCAGGTGGGTTTGGGACACAAGGCCAAGATGGGGTCTTCTGCTTCGGTGAACACAGCACCCAGCACAGGGCCAGGCACTGCATGAATGAGTGGAGATGAGTGTAATGCTGTACCACTGTTTACATTCATGAGAAGTCCCAGGGGCAGGTGTGATATATAGGAGGCCGTAGGGCAGCGGTTCTCAATCTGTGGGTCGCGATCCCTTTGGCGGTTGAACGACCCTTTCACAGGGGTCCCCTAAATACATCCTGCATATCAGATATTTACATTACGATTCATAACAGTAGCAACATTACAGTTATGAAGTAGCAACGAAAATAATTTTATGGTTGGGTCACAACATGAGGAACTGTATTAAAGGCTCACGGCATTAGGAAGGTTGAGAACCACTGCCGTAGGATGACAGTCAGGAGATCAGCTTCTACCAAAGGGTCCCCTTTCCCTTCCTCCTCTCCGGCTGCTCCTCAAGGATGAGAGGCCAGACATGGGTGTGTCCCCTTAGATCCTGACCCTTTGCACGGCACAGCCAGGTGCCGGGAGAAGCACAGCAGCTCGGGAGCCAGGCAGATCTGAATTCTAATCCCACCTCCACACCTTACTGACGTGGGCAAATAAAATTCCCCCATGCCTCAGTTTCCTCACCTGTGCAATGGACATAATGATAAGCACAACCTCACCAGGTTGGGAAGATTCAGTTTTCTAAGTGACTGAAGACTGGATCTTTACGGATGCTAGCTGCCCTTCCTCTTTCTGTTGGCTCTTTTAGCTCACCCACAAGGAATCTGCCTGTCCCCATCACTTGATGTGCCTGGAGGGTACCAGAGCCAGCCTGATTCAAAAAGCTTTTATTCGAAGAGGACGGGGTGATGGCTGGCGGTGTCACTCCCAGGACAGAGGCTCTTGCCAGGCGGAGACCCTGCCTTCCTCAGCTCCTCGTCCTCCCTGTGCCTTGCAGGCCAAGGTGCTCAGGGCAGCCTTCATTCTCCAGCTTCGCAGCCACCCTCAGCTCCTCCCAAGTACAGGATGCTTGTGAGGGTCTGGCCCCTCCGCGGCATGTGGAATACTTTCACACTGAGGATCATCGAATCCTTACCACCCGGTCAGGTGGGGCAAGTATTGCTGTCCCCATTTCACAGATGAGGAAACCAATGATCGGACAGCTCCGGGCCTTGCCCAACATTGCCCAACCGGTAAAGGCTCTCTGGGGTTTTTCCAGAGCAACACAACTGTCTCTGAATGGGGGGGTGGAGGAGATCTGGATGGAGCTGAACCCCAGGGTTGAATCCCATTTCTGATGCTTGGAGAGGTGGCTTAGAATTTCTGAGCCTTGTTTTCCTTATCTGTAAAATGGAGTTAACCATACTTTCCGCATAAAATTGTTGTGAGGCTCAAATGACACACTGTATGGAACTAGCAACGTTCAGGGCACATGGAAAGTTAATAATGCAGCTTTTCTGATGATGTATGTGGTTGGGATGAGTGCCCACGAATGTCCCTCCAATTCCGACAGCATATGACTCAATCCCATAAGCATCAGGAAAGGAGCTAAGTAGAAACCAGGGAGCAGATTGACTAAACGGAGGAAAATTGGGTTCAAAGAAAACAGAACTCCCAGAGTCCGTAGGTCCTCAAAACTGTCCCATGACTTTTCCCACCTTGCCCTGCCCACCCTCCTCTGGGGCAAGCCCCCCCTCCCCAGGCCTGGGGGTGGGACCTGGTTCCTGGAGACTAGGGCATCATTAGCCCCAGAAAAGATGCCAAGAGACCCCAAACAGGCCAGCCCATCCTGGAAGCCTAGTCTCAGCCAAGACCCAGGCCCGAAAGTTCTGATTTGGCCATCACCTGTCCTAACCACAAGCCCAAGCCTCTAAACCAGCCAGAAGATGGGGACCTCGTGGAAGGTGACGGTGGTTCCTGCATTCCAGACGCCAGGCTGGGCTGGGCCCTCTGGAGCAGCCCTTGGCCTCCAGCGCTGCTGCTCCTCAAAGTTTCCTAGTCCTTCTTAGAGCTGGAAAGCACCTCGTCCGTCTCCAGAGCCAGCAGGTCTCAAATTCTGGAATCAAGAAGGTCGCGAGTGGGCCTGGAAATCTGCATAT
>NW_005360086.1:1066480-1074788 GCF_000412655.1 Myotis brandtii | reverse complement strand
AGAAACTGATTTGGCCCAGTTCCCTTGCCCTTGTGGAGAAGCTGAGCTCAAGTGGGGATATAACTGGCTCAAGAGGCCATGCTGGCCCAGCCATTGTGGCTCAGTGGTTGAGCATCAACCTATGAACCAAGAGGTCATGGTTCAATTCCTGGTCAGGGCACATGCCTGGGTTACGGGCTTGATCCCCAGTGTGGGGTGTGCAGAGGTAGACCATCAATGATTCTCTCTCATCATTGAAGTTTCTATTTTTCTCTCCCTCTCCCTTCCTCTCTGAAATAATATATATATAATGTTTTAAAAAAGGAAAAGAGAACATGCTGGAAATGGACGAACTCTTGGCAATCTGGTCCCTAGTGCAGGGTGTTTTTCACCCCAGCTGCCTGTCAAGGCTCAGTCCCCCAGAGAAGGGGCGGGACCTTCACATGGAAGCCTTTCCTGGGCCTATCCCTGAGCCTCTTTCAGAAGTGCGCACATGCCTGGGTTACGGGCTTGATCCCCAGTGTGGGGTGTGCAGAGGTAGACAATCAATGATTCTCTCTCATCATTGAAGTTTCTATTTTTCTCTCCCTCTCCCTTCCTCTCTGAAATAATATATATATGTGTTTTAAAAAAGGAAAAGAGAACATGCTGGAAGTGGACGAACTCTTGGCAATCTGGTCCCTAGTGCAGGGGCGGGACCTTCACATGGAAGTCTTATCCCTGAGCCTCTTTCAGAAGTGTTGTCAATTACATGAGAACCATTCACCCTCCTGGAAATTACCACAGGGGGAAAAAAATGAGATTGAAGAATCTTGCACCTGCTGGGGGCCTCGCCAAGGCCAAAGTCCAGGTACGAGTTGGTGGTTGGGGCTAGATCCGTGGAGGGTTACACAGGCACACATTTGGACATAGCCATGGCGCTGGTGGGAAATTATGGTCTGATTTAGAATAACCTCTCTATTCGCTCGCACCTCACATGGCCCCTGGCATGCAGGGGCCTATTGAATAAATGGATGATGCTTAATGTTGATTGGACTCAATCGTCACCGAGGCAACATGCCCCTCCCTTCAGTGGCAGGGGTGTGGGGACTCAGCAAAGCCTGGCAAACGCCAAACAGTGGGCGTTCAGAGCAGAGAATGGCCCTGGAGGTGCAGCCAAGAGGAGGAGGGAGTTAAGCTGGCAGCTGAGAATGAGACACCACCCCATTTGCACCCCAGGGGCCGACTCCCATCAGGTCTGAGCCCCAGAGTTCTACGAGCAGAATGGGTCTCCGTGACCGTGTTCATAATATAGAGATGTCGCCTTTGGTGACTGAGCATGTGACTAGTGTGCAACTGAGATGCTGTGTGTGTGACACTTTGTGGCTTGAGGGGGCTCTGTGCATTGGGTGGGGGCTGTGTGCCCATGGGCTATGTGTGACTGTCAGTGTGGCCGTATGTTTGTGTGACTACGTGTGTTTGTGCGAGGCTCGGAGACTGACTGCGAGTGGCTGGCATGGGTGTGTGCGTGTGGCATCTGTGTGTCTGTGTGTTGCTCTGTGCGATCTCTGTGCATCTTGGGTGGAGACAGCTGTCATGGATGTATGGGACTGTGTGGGACTCTGATGTTGTCTCCGAGTGTACTTATGAGTCTGGCTGGGTGAGTGTGCGTGTGTGTGTGACTGCCTGGTGGCTGACTGGCTTTGCATGTTGTATGTGTGGCCAGGTGTCGTGCCCTCAACTGTATGTGTCACAGTGTGTCCCTCAGGGACTCGGTTGTGTCACCGTGTGTGACTGTGACTGTGTGCGAGATGGCATGCCCCTCAAACCACCTTTCCTAGGTGGCTTTGATGTGGTTGAGTTTCTAGGGGCTGTGAGGACGCCGGCCTCACTCTTGAGGACTTCAAAAGATGGCTGTCCTTTCTGCCCAGCGGGGAAAAACCCACTTCCCCCTCGCCCTCGCCCTCTCCTCCGGCCTGGAGGACAGGCCTGCTTGTTTTCCTATTTTTACTGCCTAGGATGAGTTCATGGCCGCAACTGACTCACCACTCTTTCCGAGAGACTTGGGGAAGGAAGTAGGGGTTGCTTGGTTGGGGCCTCTGCCCACGAGCCTGGGGACTTGCAGGGCTGGGCCAGGGAAGACATCTGGGTCCACTGTAGGCTGTGTGAGCACCTCAAGCCAGTCCCCCTCCCTGAGCCTGGAAGGTCAAGGAGACTTCTTTAGCGGTCAGTGTCTAGCCCCACATATCCTACCCCAAACAAGAGGCCGCTGTCCTTAGCTGAGCACTCTTCCCTCCCTTTAGTCACAAGGTCAATTAAAAAACCAGAGCTATGGAGGGGACCTCGATGTCTCACCAAGATCCATGTCACTGCAAGTAATTCATACCTCGTCCAGTTCCGGCAGTAGCGAGGATGCCTGGACTCAACAACACTGTTTGGGCGCCCCCTGTGGGCAGAGGCTGCCCAGGCTGAAGGAGGTGGAACCAGAAAGAGGAAGCCTGCACAGGTTCCTGGGAGAGACATGGTCCCTGTCCTCCCAGACTCCCCGTCTTAAGGGGGAGTCAGAACCCTCCAATACAAGGGCTCTGGCACTAAGAACGAGGAGAATTCAAACCACAGCTCCCTGGACGTGGAGAAGAGTCCAGATCTGAGTCTGAGAAAGGATCGGAGAAGGCTGCTGGAAGGGGCTGTGGGCACTCGGTGTAGCCTGGGAGGGAGGGTGCGTGCTGGAGGGAGGACATGGGGGAGGACTTAGGGATGGAACAAATATAAGAGGTGAGGGCAGGTGAGAAGGCTGAGCTGTCATAGCTGTTGTGTGAAGTGACGAGGGCAGGCTTGTCTGGACCCTGTCCGCGTGGCAGGGGAAATGGGTAGGAAGTCCCCTCTGGTATTTACCTCGAGTCCCTCCGGCTGCAGCCAGCATACAGCCACCTGAGTCTGGTTGCCCAGGAAGGAGTTCTGCGGGTGGGGGTCTCACCCTACCCCTGTTCTAGCCTGGGGAGCCAACACCCCAATCACACTCCCAGCCAGCTTGCCCTGCCTGCCCCCATGCTCACCCTGAAACTGCCCATGCCAGGCTCTTACCAGCCAGCGGCTGAGGCCATGAAAACCTCCCTCTACTCCCGCCCTCCCGGCCTGCTGCCTGAGGCTCCTTCCAGTGCTTGGGACTGTCTCACTCACCAGACCCTCCCACTCCACCTGCCTGTTTGGACCACCCTCCTGGAGGAATCGAGAAGAGCCTCAGAGTAGAGTCAGGAGGCCAGGCCAGGCTTAGGGGAATTCACTGGGCAAGGCATTTAACCTCAGTGTCTCCATCTGCAAAATGGGGGCAATGGCGCCTGCCCTGCTGGGTTCCCAGGGTGGGTGGGGAAGGCTCCAGTGAGCTCATGGGTGTGAAGGCCCTGGTGAGCTGTAAATAGTCCAGTGCTCGTGGGAGGGAAGGAAGCTGTGTTATTCCAGCTGGGCCTGGCTGCCCGCATGGAGGGCTTGGCCGGTGGGGGGCTGGGGAACGATGAGGGTCTCGGTGCCAACTCCTGGCACCAGAGAGGTTGAGACTGGCACTCCAGTGAGAGCTGGGTGTAGGTAAGGCTCTGCAGAGGCCACACCAGGGACAAGCGCTGCGGTGACAGCAGCAGGGACTGTGATATGAGGGCGTTGGGCAAACCATGGACCAGTGACTCTAAAGAAACTGCTTTGGGGAAGGTGGGTGAGAAACCTGAGGTCAGCGGTGACATCACCCTCAGCCTCGCTGACATCTGTCTTCTCTGCCCCTCTATCCCTAAGCCCTGGGGACAGAGGCTAAGCACCTTAGCTGGTATAGACCCAGAGAATTGCTGTGGCTTTTTCTGGTAAGAAAAATTCTGGGGCTACAACCAGTTCTCCAGGAGGGTCTTGCCGTATCTTTCTTTAGCCCCTTCTCTTGCCTCTTCCAATGGGCAAACCAGGGCCTTCCCATGTGCCCCTCATCCCCTCCAACCCATCCACCCACTCTCTCCCTCTACATACTCATCTCGGCCTCCCCTCTCTGACATACCCCCCTCAGCCTCAGATCAAGTCCTGCCCCTGCCAATTTCTATCCAAGTGACTCTGGCCAAGTCATTGAATCTTTTTGAACCTCAGTCTTCCTATCTGTAAAATGGGGATAATACTGCCTTTCATGTAAAGTACGGAGTCTATTTCTTTCCCCAGGTGAGAGGCTCAGCACCTTCACCCATCCCAGAATCCCTCCCAAGGTTTCAGCTAGCTTGCTTTCTAGTGATTTGCCTCATCTATTGCTTTGTAACAAATCAAAAGTCAGACATTACTGAGCACTCGGCAGAGTGTTAGCACTGTCGCAAGTTCTGGGGAGATCCAGGAGGGGTTCTCTGCCAACCTGGAAACAGGTGCCAGCCTGGGTGGGCAGGTGACATCCACAGACATGGAATATCCACCCACTCCCATAGCGCGACTCTGATGCCAGGCCAAGTGAGCAGCAAGGTTTTGGAGGAGACAGAACGGTCAGAGCAGGAGTGGTTCAGGGGGTCTTCCTGGAGAAGGGGGCCTTTCCGGACAAGGAGGATAGGCCGAGGTGACAAGAAAGGCAGTGTGGACAGAGGGCACAGCCGAAGGGTAGAAATGGTATGCTCACTGGGGACACAGGAGTAGAGAACGAGTGGGAAATCTTGGGATAAAGACTGAATTGAGAAGGTCAGGCCAGACATTGAGAGCCAGGTAGAGGAACTTGGATCAGACACAGTAAAAAAAAACAACAACAGGGAGCCACAGCAAGTTCTTGAGCAGGGGAGTTAAGGTTGAAAGGGAATGGGCCTCCCATTTTTTTAAAATTATATATATATGTATTTGTTGTTGCTGTTGTTAATCCTCACCCAAGGATATTTTTTCATTGATTTTTAGGGAGAGTGAAAGAGAGAGGGAAAGACAGAGAAATATCGATGTGAGAGAAACACATCGATTGGTTGCCTCCTGCATGAGCCCCCGACCAGGGCCTGGACCCAGAAGGAGCCTGTAACCGACGTACGTGCCCTTGACTGGAATCGAACCCGGGACCCTACAGTCCATAGGCTGACACTCTATCCACTGAGCCAAACTGGCTAGGGTGGGCCTTCCATTTATTAAGCATCAACTGGATTTCAGATTGTTGCTAGGTGCTTACTATATGCTTTTCCACTTACTCCCCAGGCAACCCGGTGATATATGCATAGTTCTCTCCATTTCACAGATGGGAAAACTGAGACTTGGAGAAGTTAAGCAACTTCCCTAAGGTCATACAATTAAGGAGAGAGTGAGACAACTGAGGTCTGCCTACCTCCAGAGTCCATGCACTTGCCGGCACAAGCCAGTTTCCCCCAAGGAGGATGGGGTCAGAATTGGGCCGGACCCTTCTTACCCTCTCCTCCCCCGCTGGCCCCGTGGAGGAGTTGGCTACAGGAGCTGGGGGTGTTTGAGGCCAATGGAGGTAAAGCTGCCTGGGCAGCTGCTTATGGGAGAGAGCGGACAGGGGCCAGACAGGGGATTACTTGTCTCCTGTCATCACACAGGGAGAAGTCTGGAGAGCCCGGGTGAGTGAGAGGGAGCAGTCAGAGGCGACTTGGGGCACTTGAGGCTGCCGCCCTGGAGGAGCAGGAGGCTGTTGACGGAACTGGGGGAGCCAGAGGCTGCAGGAAGGACAAGGCGTTGGGTTTGGAACATGCTGAGCCTGACGCAGTGGGCCAAGCAGAAACAGCCCCAGCTTTGGAAACCCAGGCTCTGAGCTCAGTGGAGAGGCCTGACTTCCAGAACTTTCCAAGCACTCTTTCCTGTCGCCTTCAGACCGGGAACCCCCGGAAAATGGGGACTGTGGTACCTCCTTCCCTGGTCTCCCCACTGGCCTTCAGAGTGGGGTCTGGGGTGCATCCTCGGAAGGCATGACAGGCAGCCCCTTACTACCCTCCCCCGCCCCCCCCAGACTTTGGCGTGCCCTTTGAGGCCTGGGAGCCAAAGGACCAGATCTCTCCACTGTATCCCTACAAGGATTGCTCCCTGGATCTTGCTTGTGCCAACCCCTCAGCTCTCAGTTTATCTGTGTGCCTCTCTCCCTCCCAGGCCACACATGTATTCAGTAGATCTCTCGTAAGCACCCGCTGTGTGCTGGGCCCTAAGGATATAGCCATGTCCTCATAGAACTCATATTTCAGTGGGGAGACAGGCAATAACTAAATAATTCAAGAGAAACTCAGCCCTGGCCGGGGAGCTTGGTTGGTTGGAGCATCGTCTTGATGAGCCAGGATTTTGGGTTCGGTCCCTGGTTGGGGCATGTGCAGGAATCAGCCAATAAGGTTATGGATATCTCTCTCTCTCTCTCTCTCTCTCTCTCTCTCTCTCTCTCTCTTTCTATCTCTCATCAATTTAAAAAGTTCAGAAAAAAAGGGGAAACTGGTTTGGGGTAGTGATAGTGCCGTGAGGAAGATAAAGTAGGGTGGTGGAGACAGGGGTCAGGGTTACTGGGAGACACAGGGGCACTATTTTAGACCAGGTCACCTAGGAAGGGCTCTGAATGAGGAAAAGTGTCGGGAAGAGCATTCTAGTTGGAAGGAATGGCCAGAGCAAAGGCCCTGAGGTAGGAGGGGTCTAATGTGTGTGAGAAACAGCAAGAAGGCTGGTCAGCCTGGCGTGGAATGAATGAGGGGAAAGCAGGGGGAGATGAGGCTTGAGAGGTGGGCAGGGTCCAGGTGAGGTCGGGCCAGTAGAGTTTTCATGCGATTTTGAGTGAGACTAGAGCCCTTTGGAGGGTTTGGAGCAGGGGAGGTCATGCTCTGATGAACATGTATAAGAAAGATCCCTTTGGCTGAGGGGCTGAGTGCTGATTCTGGGGGTGACTTTGGGAGATTCCCCAGAGAGTGACTGTCATGGAAGAACCCCTCTGTTTACCCTTTGGGTTTCCCTTAGTCCCCAGCCTGGTGTGGGAGAACATCTGTATTGGCGGCTCTTGACCAGGGCCCACGGACGTCTCAGGTCTGGAGAAAGTGAATGAGGAGGGAAGGGATGGAGCGAGTGGAGCGAGTGACCCAGCAGGTGACTTTTGCCTCTCAAATCCTGCAAGAGCCCTGGCTGTTCAAGCAGCGGCGTGGGGGTGGAGGGTGGCCCCTGTCTGGGTGGGGCCCGTGGAATCTGGTGGACCTCCAGGGGGCTGACCCCGGGGATGGACGCCCAGGAGCACTGGGACTGAGTCAGATCCGGAGAGCAGCACGGGGCGGCCCAGCTGAGGTCACGGTCCGGTGGCTGGAGGTGGCCTCCCGACCCGAGTCCTCCACCCCCAGCTGGTGTTTGTCCAGAGGGCCCTCGGACATGCACCAGGCGCCTTCCTGGTCTTCCTGTAGCACCCTTGGGACACAAGATGCTCAGCGCCAAGGCCGGGCCGTGGCTGGGCTCCAACAGCCACCCTTTGCGTGGTCCCGAATGACAGAGAAGAACGACCTTGCCCTCGAGGAGCCCCCAGGCTGAGACCCACTTAGAGAACACAAAGGTGGAGATCGAAGGGAAACGGTCCAACGGGATCCAGTCTGGGAGAGGATAAGGGGTGAGGGGTGGGGGTGGGAGGAGGTGGGAGCATCGAGTAGAATGGCCCCCAGGAGAGCAGGGGCATAATCTGGGCCCAGGCTCCGAGGCCCTTTGTGGACAGAGTTCCTCTGCGCGGCATGTCTAACCTCTGTGACTGTGGGCAAGGGTTTGGGTCCAAAGGCAGCAGTAAGCGTCGGCAGCCACTGCCTTCCCCTTGGAGGGAAGCACTGTGCCCCAGGAGCGTTAGGGCCGCCACTGTCCTGACACGGGGGTGCCCTGGTGCCCACATGGGTCAGCTCACTTCCAGCTCCACCCAGAAGCTCAGCCTCTGACCCCCTGGTACCCACAGTGCAGCAAACAGGGAGTTGTGCCATTTTTGACTCCCTGGGGCCTTCCCTCGGCAGCCTGGCAGCCGTGGCCTGTGTGCGCAGCTAGCACCCTCCTCCGCAGTGGTTGTCGGCTGTCAGAGCTTGTTTGGCCTTAGGGTTCTCACCCCAGCGCCTTCTCCTCCCCCTCGCCTTCCTGCCCAAGAACCACAGCCAGAGGCCCGAGGCAGGAGGAAAGCCAAGGGTTAGAGTTGGGCTGGGGCCTGGCCGAGTCCCCGAGCCCCGAAAGGAGAATCAGGTACCCCCTGGACAGAGCCTGGTGCTAGAGGTGGGCACCAGTGAGCCCCCAGCAGGAAAGACAGGACTGAGCCCCAGACCCAAACACAGCCAGCCGGACTCTAGGTTTATGGCTGGGCAAATCAGAGAGCCCTGGGGAGAGGTGAGGGCCAGTGGTTTATAACTGTCCTAGCCACCTCCAGGCCTCTGGC
>NW_005360086.1:1054013-1066425 GCF_000412655.1 Myotis brandtii | reverse complement strand
AGAGGCATTCAAGTAGAGGCTGCGCTAATCATCCTCTTGATGAATATTCATTGAGGACCTTCTGTAGGTGGCCCAACCCAGGCAGCAGTGGGGAGGTGGGTGTTGAACTACATGAGAGTTTAAAGTCCCTTCCAGTCTGGCCATCATCCTGTGCACCGAAAGGTTGCCGGTTTGATTCCTAGTCAGGGCACATACCTGGGTTGTGGGTTTGATCCCTGGTGGGGACACATACAGAAGGCAACTGATATCTCTCTCTCTCTCTCTCTCTTTCTCTCTGCATGTCCTTTGTGAGGATTTAAGAAATGAAGTCTCTTCCAGCCCTGGGATTCGAGACAGCATCTCTGAGAGAAAGTGACAGGAACAACAAGACAGGGCCTCTAGGAGGGGCCGGGCATGGGCCAGGCCTGAGGCTTTGCAGCGTGGAGAAGCCTGGGGCAAGCTCTGGGAGACACAGCCCCCACCCGCTTAGGGGGTGTAGGAGCTTAGGTCCTGGGGATGCAGGGTGGGGAAGGGGAGCCAGACAGCTTCTTAGAAAGTGGCAGGCAGGTGAGCGGGGCTCCCCAGTGATAATTAAGGAACAAAGGTGCCGAGGAGCAGGAGCCCGCGCAGGCCTCTGGGGCAGGCTGGCTAATGGGAGCCTGGAGAAGAGGTAATAACAAGCGGAGAACGGAGCAGACAGCCCGGCGTCGCTACACCCACAAGCCGCCCCCTCGCCCTCCTGCGCCAGAACAATAACTGAGCACCCAGCTGGGGGTGAAAACATATGGATAATACATGGGCGCGCTGTTCCAGGCGGACCCTGGAATGAGGTGGTTTGGGGGATGTGGATCTGCGGGGAGAGGGGGGGAGCCCATGAGTCTGGGTGGTAGGAGGGGGTCAGGGGGAGGGCAGGGATGGGGGCAGAGAAAGGAGGCAAGTGGACTTTCGTAGGCAAGTGGACATTTGCCTGGTGCCTGGGAGGACATGCTTAAATGGAGCACCGTCCCCACACCCCTGTTCCGGTGACTCACGTCTCCAGTCGCTGGGGGTGGCCACGGAGGCAAGAGAGTGAGGGGCTCAGAGTCGGAAAGCCTGGGCTCTGGTCCTGCTTTGGATGGTACTGCGATCCTGGGCAAGGTTTTTGGATCCTGGGCTTCCGTACCTGTTGAAATGGAAACAAGCCTATGTACCAAGCCAGGTGGTAGGACGGGTCAGCGGGCTTGTGTGTGGGAAAGGGCCTGCCTCGCAGCATCCTCCCATATAGGTATCCCCAGACCGGATGGAAACCAGACTCTCACCTGGAGCCACACACCAGGTTAGTCCTCTCCTGGAGCAAAACTTACTCACAAGGCCTCACACCACACGTGTGCCGCCTCAGTCCTTCCCCCTGCACATGCATGCCCTCCACACACCTGTGTCACACCTGTGACAGCAGGATCCCTGAACTTCCCTTCCCATAGGCACCGCAAGGCCGCGCCTGTCTTTAACATTTGCTCCCCAGCTACACCCAGAGGCCCTCCAAGCTGCCCCGACACCAATGCTGTGTGCATTCCTGCTAACCAGAGCCCCATCCGTGAAGACAGGGGCTGCGTGGCGTGTACACTCATGCGGACTCAGCTTTTGTGCAAGTGCCTGAAACGTTGGGAACAGAGGAGGGAGAACATCTAGGTGGGCCCCTGCTTTAAGACTGGGGACCATCCAGTGTCCTCACCACTGATGGCTGTCCAGGCATGGGAGGCTTCTGCTCACACACAGTGTGCGTGTGTCACATGTGTGCTTGGCTAGTGGCCATTGGTCTCTCCTCTGCATCCATCCTTACTCCAGTCTGGTCCAGCCCAGTGCTGGGGTCTGGTTCATCTCCCCAAGACTCAGCTTTCGCCATGCCTCTCCGCTGCTCCCGCACCCTCCATGGCTCCCCACCACCCTCTGAGATAAAGTCCAGGTGCTTCGCCCTGCCATTCCTCCCTCCGGTTCTCCAGCGACTTCCCCAACTCTGCAGGACCCCAGTAACCATGGAAGAGCTCAGTACTATCCCCCAACCCAGCCCGTGAAGCCCCTCCTCTAGCTGCCTCGCCTCCCTGTGAGGTGCCAGGGATGAGGACTCACTGCCTTCTGAGCTGGCCCAGGCCATCTCACTAGAGCAGCTGCAGTGACTTGAGCTTAATCGAGTGAAGGCAACCCAGCCCGGTTCAGCTTCTGCTGCCTTGCCCCGCGTTCTGCCCTTAGCACTCCTGCCTTCATGCAGGCTATTTCATGTCCTCTCTTTGCCATGAGGCTCTGAGCCTCTTGGGGGCAGGGTGCTTGAAGTAGCTCAGGTGATCAGTAATCAGTGCCCGTTCAATGGCGCACACCCACATGCATGGCCATGTCCAGGTGAGCATGTGCCCACGCGTGCAGGCCTGGCCCCGTGCATTCTGGGTACGCACAGAGAGCGCAGGTTCTGACGCAGGTGGTCATCAGAGGTCATTTCAGGATGCCCCACTGGCCCTGCGTTATGCCACACTGTTTAGGGACCACTGGCCTGAGACACAGGTGCTCCAGATACCCAGTTCTGCTCTCATCTCCGTCCAGGGCAGCAGGCCCAGCTGAAGCAAGGATCAGAGGTCCCCTCTCTACGCTCCTGGAGCCCCCAAACTGTCACGGCACCAACTAGCTTTGCGACGTGATTGCAGCCTTGCTCCCAGTCCCTCACCCGCACACTACGTTTTCTTCCTCCATGGCACATCCCCTTCTACAGGCTGCGTCGCTCATTTCTTTCTTTCATTCTGTTCATTTCCGGGTCCCAGTGCCGAGAATAGCACCTGGCACGCAGGGGTCATCATCTGTCGAGTGAATGGAGCTAACAGATTTCTTCCCGTCACCACCACTGGACAGGGAGCTCCAGGAGGGCGGAGCCCACGCCCGGACCTGTGCACTGTGCCCAGTGAGCTGTGGATGACAGGCAGCGCTCAGGTCCCTGTCTGTTGGTTAAATGAGCAGGGCCATCAGCAGGGTTTCTGTCCATCCATGGCACATCCAGAGCCACGTGGGGGCACAGCCGTGGGCACGGAGGGCAAAGGGCAGAGGTAAAGAGGAGGGAACCCAGCATGGGTGGTCTGCGCACACACCCAGCTCCCGACAGCCTCCCTGGCTGACGAGCTGCAGCCGTGGAGCGTGGGCAGGACATGAAGGTAAGGGTCCCGGCAGGTTCCTCGGGTTTCCAGGAAGAGCGGGGGGGGGCGGGGGGGGGTGCTATGGCCGTGGCTCAGAGGGACTGAAGATAGGGTGGAATTGCGGGCTTTGGGCCCATCTCACAGATCTCGGAGTCAGTCCCTTCTGACGCTTTCTAATAGGGTGGCTTCAGGCCTCACTCAGCCTCTCCAGCCTCAGTTTTTCCAGCTGAAAAATGGAGCAAACACTAGTACTTGCTTGTGAGCAGAGCCATAAGCACTCAAATGTTATCTGTCATTGTTGTGAGGATGCTGATGGCAATGATGATGGCGAAACAATAAATAGGGTGTACGAGGGACCCAGCCTCTCACTTTCTATCCTGGGGGTTGTCTCAGACTCGTCTGCTGGCCTCTGGGTTAAAGCAGGCAGGATACCAGGAGGCTGGGGCTTAGGAAAGCGGAGGGCTGGATGGGGACTCAGGGACCCAGAGAGGAGGTCGTTGGGCCAGCGGGAGGCAAGGCCCAGGGAGGCCCGGCTCTCTAGTCCATGGGAGAAAGGGGAAACTGAGGCAGAACTGAGCCACCTCCTAGTTCCCTTAGCACTCTGCATGCGGCATGCAGGGTGAGTGGCGCAGAGGATGGCGACACCAGGAAGTTCTCCCCCAGGGCCTGCTACCGTTCTGGGGACTTGGGGGGGGCGTGCTCATTGGTGTGGGTTCTACCAGCTCTGAGCAGAGAACGTCCTTATCCTGGAGGTCCCAGCGGTAGGGAGAGAGCCCCCCAGAAAAGGAGTCAGGAGATGCCAACTCCAACCCAGGCTCTGCCGCTCGCTCACCTGGGGGCAAGTCACTCCCTCTCTCTGAGCCTCAGTTTCCTCTTCTGCCAGATGGGAGAACCGGGCGAGATGGTCTCTAATGCCAGGCAGTGTTTCTCTAGGGAAAGTGAGGTGCAGCACATCAGCACAGTGCCGGGCACAGAGTAGGTGCTCAATAAATAACGGGGTTCCAACATATTTGAAGCTGTCCTCTGAGGAGAAAGAAGGCTGGGCCCCCCTCATACTCTACCTGCCCCAACATTTGCCACCAAGAGATCCTCCTGCAGGGAGCCAGAGGCTTCAGTGACGATGGCCGTTGGCCTCCACCGCTGGCCCCTCCTGCTTTCCCACCATCTCCACCCTGTCCCTACCCCCACTCTGACGACCTCCCAGCATCCTGCCCCTCCTCCCCCCCCCCCCCCCCCCCCACAACTGCCTGGTGGCTGGCAGGGATGCCAATGGGGGCTCCTGCCAGCCTCTTCCCAGACAGGCCTTAGCTCTCTGGGCCCACTCAGGTGGTCTAGACCTGGGCAAAGGCCAAGGTCTCGGCCAGTTTTCCCTAACATGTTTAGTTTCTCTAGGGCCCAAGTCCTACAGACTTCAGAGGTATCAGCACTTCCGTGGTCCCAGCACTGAGGGTCAGCACTGAGCTCAGGTCACCACACAGAGCCTCTGACCCCTCCACCCAGGCCCTGCCTACTCCCGAGCCCCACCCCCACCCCGTCTCTGCCCACCAGAAGGTCCTGATCTATGGGGGAAGAGCCTACAGCCTCACCTCTGGTGGAAGAACAGAGAGGGGCATCCGGAAGGGCACCCACCTGCTGGGGTCAGGGGAGGGCACATGCGGGCTGTTGGGATCTGCCCATGGAATGATGGCAAGGAAAGAGAGGTGTCTCAGGCACGGGGCAGGCACAGAATGTTCTGGGAACCCCCACGGTCCAGGGCTACATGAAGACATCAGCGGAGCAGACTGGGGTAGCAGGCAGAGAGGCTGGGCCGCGGAGGCCTGTGCGGGCCATCCGAGGAGTCAGCAGGGAATAAGGAGTGATGAAGCTGGCCGCCCCTAAAAGGTGTGGGGCCCAGGACAAGAGAACAGAGGCCCACAAATCGAGATTCCAAATTGTTAAATAAAATGTGTTCTTCATGTCTTCTTAGACAGTAAGTCTTCATAACAACAAAATAAAAAATTTGCATCAAGCTATGGTTTTTATAGGCTGAATGACTAAAATATTCTAATGTAACTATTAAAATGAAAATACAAATTATAATTAATGAATATCAAAAGAGTTAATTAATATTATTGAAGTAAATATAAACTTTTAATTTAAAATTTTGTAAATGTGATTTTAAATATGATGAGATATGTTTATAACATATAAGGCTTTGTAATTCCCCCATCAAATTGCCAATATAAAGATTCACTCTCAAATTTCATGTCTGTTACATCGAGACCTACATTTATATAAAATTAAGAGTTATATGAATTATTTAGAATAGCAAAATGCTTCTCACCTTCAATGTGCATCTATTTTGAATACAATGTTATTTTGAATGTATTTCTGGAACTGAAAGAGAAGCAGGAACCTGGAGACTTGATACCACTAGGAAATTTTATTATATAAGAATTCATTGTGTTATACTTCTTTAAAATTTATTTAGGTTAATCTTCACCTGAGGATATTTTCCCACTGATTTTTAGAGAGAGTGGAAGGGAGAGGGAGAGACAGAGAGAAACATCGATGTGAGAGAGACACATCAATTGGTTGCTTCCTGCATGAGCCCTGACCAGGGCTGGGGAATCTGCAACTGAGGTACGTGCCCTTGACTGGAATCAAACCTGGGACCCTTCAGTCTGTGGGCCGACACTCTATCTACTGAGGCAAGCCGGCTAGGGCCATTGTGTTACTCCTGAAAAAAAATTAAATAACCTATTGCATATATGCTCTCGGGGACAGAAGGATTTAACAAGCATATCCACTTATTTTTTAATTCACCCAAGCACTGGTACAATATCCACCTCTGTCGCGCGTGTCGGTGTACAGACAGTCGCTTTCTGTTTCAAGAACTTAGAGTAAGAAGCGTTTCCGGGTCTGATCGGCGTGCATCACAAGAGCAGAGGTTTAAAGCTATGGGCCAGGCACGCAGTCCCAGATCCCGCGTGACCGCGGCATCCAAGGGCTTTTGACAATGCAGCACCTGCACTGTATTGTGTGTGGAGGGACCTGGAGCAGGGCCCTCTCGCTGGCACCCTGGCATTGAAGGGTGTTGAGCAGAGAGGTGACAGGGTCAGGTTCCCGCATTAGCAAGAGCGCGGCGGAAGCTCTGGGAAAGGGATTGGAGCAGTGAGGGAGTTGGAAGATTTGGGGGGGGGGGCGCTGTTGAAGTAATTTGGGGTTAGAAAAGATGGAAGCTTGGGCAGAGAAGGCGAAGAGAGGTTAAGAGAGATGTTTAGGAAGCAAGACATTTCCTTCTCCTTTTTTCCATGGTCTGTCTCTAGAACCTTATCTCCAAGGTGGGGTGGGAGGGACCCGGACAAATAATCATACAGCTAAAGTAAGAGAAACTCAGAATCAAGGACAGAAGGTGATCCAGATGGACCCCGTCCTGAGCTCTTAGATGTACCCGGCAGTTAGCAAGTGACTAACCCGTGGCCAGGACTGGCCCACCTCCCCACAGCGCAGAGAGGGAGCTGAGTTGGGCTTTGGGGAGAAGGGCTGGATGGGTTCAAGGTGGAGGCCAGGCCGGGGCCAGGGAGGGGACCCAGCCCCGGAAGCCGTCCCCGGGCAGGGCCTCCTTGGTTGGGGACCGAGTGCCTGGAGGTATCAGGCTGGACAAGATGACCTCATAGGGAAGCCTTCCAACTCCAGGCCCGATCCCAAGGGCTAAAACTCCACCCGCGTCCTCCACACTCCACCATGTCTACACCTGGCAGCCCTCACAGATGGTTATCTCCCCTGCCCCCACCCCAGGCCTCCACCCACCCCGCCTGTCCGTCTGCCAGCAGCCCCACTCCAGGCCTTTCATCTCGTGCCACGGCAGCCGGCCGCTGATGCTGCAATCCCCCGCCCCCCGGGCTGTCCATGGCTTCTCCTGGGCTTGGGCCCCACAGGCCGGAGTCCTGGGCTGCCTGGGGTTTTGGCTCCCTGCTGCAGACCCTGACCAGGGTGGCCTGGGGGCAGCCTCTCCTCATCCTGTAAACCTGAGAGCACCCCCTGAGCCACACCCCCACTGCCCTTTCCTCTCTGGGCAACCTCCCCTCCACCGCTCCTCATCCCCGGGACCCCTCCTGTCTCCAGCCCCCTTTCTGCCCTGTCCGCTCTGACTTGAAGGCCCAGGCAGTGGAGGACAGGGGAGGGAGGCCATGCGTCTGCAGGAGAAGGCTGGACAATCAAAGAAACAGATACTGGTGATGACAGCCGCCATTTTCTTCACTAGAACTTTCTTTCCGCAGGATTGGCAGGAATGAGCGCAGTGCTGAGGGGGGGATGGGTGAACTGACCGTGGCAGGTCAGGACGATCTACTCCTCAGGTGGACAGGTTGCCACCACAGGTATCGGCGCCCTTCCAGCCCCAGCCCCCTGCCCAGGGCCTTGGGGGACAGGGTGGGGTGAGGCCAGCCGGCATGGGTGGGGGGTGGGGACAAGATAAGTTCTCTGTGATACTGGTGGGTGGCAGCAGCCTGCGGGGAGGCTGGGAGGCAAGCAGAGGATGCTTTGATGGGGCAGGTCGGCTGAAGCAATAGTGCCGGGTTGCCCTCGGGGGCTCGCCGAGGACCGAGGTATGAATGAGACAGAAAGGCTAAGACGTTACCTCCTCCTCTGGCTGGGGTGAGTTGGGGCCAAGGCATATCTTGGCCATCCCCCTGCCGCCAGCAGGAAAAGAACAGAAGCCCCATCTGACAGGGGGGATGGGGAAGAGGTTTTGTCCAAATCCCCCACCCCCAGCCTTGGGCACCTGCTGGGCATAGACAGGTGGGCCTGGCTGGAGCTCTGTGGGTCCTGGTCATCCAGGAGCCAGGCCAGGATGTGTGGGTGCCTCCTGCACAGCCGGGGGGGGGGGGACCCCTGAGGGCAGACGCTGGGCCTCCTCTATCTTCCTACCTGCTCCACCACTGGATCGGGGGCCACTGCCCACTGCATCATGTGACTTTCCTGAAGCCCTGGTTCACCTTGTCACTCACGGCCTCACCGCCTCATCCCTCCCACATTCCATTCCAGGAGCTGCTCAGGGAACCGGGGCCTGGGGGGCACTGTCATCACCCCCAACTGTTTGTCTGGACAGTGAGAGGAAGGGGTACTCCTCGGGCCTGGGAGCTCCTGGAAGCCGCCCAGGGGAGGCATGGCCTGGGCAGAGCCCAGAGCGATGGGCAGGAACTGGGAAGGAGAGCAGGGAGGAGAGTCATCGACCTCTCAGAGGATGAGGGGAAGCATGTGCTGACCCCAGAGCAAAAAGGGGCAGGAAAAAGGGGTGTGTGCAAAGGGGCAGAAGAATCCCCCTGGGATGGGGGGAGCCTGGAGGGAGGGGGGAAGGGAGATCCTTCTTTTACCATTTATTTTCTGACACTTGAAAATTCATGCAGGGTGGATTCATCTATTATTTAATTATGGAATTAAAAATGCAAGTGGTGAAGTCCAAATAAAGTGTGGGGTTGAGCTAATAGTGATGTACCAATGTTGGCTTTTCAGCTGGGACAGTTAACTCCGGGATACCGGCTGTTAACAACAGGGGGGCTGGGGGAGGGGTGTGCGGGAGGTCTCTGTTCTCTCTTTGCCACTTTTCCGTGCATCGAAATTATTCTAAACCAAAAGCCTAGGTGCTAACAGGTAATAAAGACCAGAAAGAAACTGCCTCACTCAGACACAGGGCTGCCACCCGTCAGGCCATCCGGTGACCCTGCCACGCTGACTGACATTGGCCTGACAGGGAGGCTGGGGGAGGGAGCAGCGGGCCAACTGCAGGGAGGGTCCCCGTCATTTCACAGAGAACAGCGGAGGGAGGCTCTCACTGCTTGACCAGTGGGCATCGCATCGCATCCGGCAGGTTTGTCTTCATGGCTCCAGGAACTCCTAGATGAATGGCAAGCCAGACAGATAACCTGGCCATCCAGGTTATGGTGGCAAAATGTGGGAGCTCTGGGAGCATGGAAACGGGGCCCCAAGCCCAGACTCAGAGGGAGGCAACATCTCAGGCCTGAAGGGTAAACAGGAGCTAGACAAGGGAGAAGGAAGGAGGGCTTTCAACACAGAGGGTCTCCCTGTGGCTCCTTCCGGCTGGGGTGTGAGGTGGAGGGGAAGGGAGCTCAGGCCATGGTCAGGCCGGGGAGTTCAGTTTGGAGTCCAGACTCCTGACTCATCCTGTCCCTGGGCAAGTCACTTAACCTCTTGGGGCCTCAGTTTCCTCATCCATAAAATGGGAGTTATCATCCTATCTGCCCTGCCTGCCTCCCAGAGTCGTTGTGAGCGTCACATGAGACACTCATTGTGAAGAAGCCTGGCACGGGGCACCATCACCCTGGACAAATGGGCACTGAGTCCATCCTGAGTCGAAGGGTGGGCACACCCTCTCTGCCCAGCACCCAAGTCAGGTCTGGCCGTGCACAGCCCTGGATGCAGACCTCAGAGGAGCTCCCCACAGCAGGGCTCTCCCCAAGAGCTGGTGCTGTCCTCCCTGTGGTTGTTGGGGGCAGATGCCAGGCCCTCCCTGGGCCCCCAGGAGATAGGCCAGAGTCCCCCACAGTGGCGGGGGGCGGGGGGGCAGGCAGTGGGGGGAAGGGCTGGGAGAGCAGGCTGCGAGGGCTGGGAAGATGCTGAGGTGGAGATGGAGGTATCTGTGAGGGCCCAAGCCCAGGGGGGAAAAATTCTTGCTGGAGCTGTATAATTAAAATCCTATTAAGCGGCGCCTGGCAGTCTCCCATTAACCCCCACCGAGGCTCCACGCTGAACCCGAGCAGCAGCTGTGGCACCCTGCTCCCCGGGCACTGGCTCGGGGCTGGCTCTGCTTGGGGAGAGCTGGGGGCCAGGAGACGCTGGCCGTGGGCAGAGCCAGGGTGGGCGCAGGGCAGGGGAGTGCGGTCAGGGCTCTGGGCCAGGCCTGCCTCTGGGCCCCTGCCTCCCTTCCAGCCTTCCCTTTACCCCGTGAGGACTCAGCATCCTCCCTCTCCCCGCTCAGGCTCTCAGGCCCAGACTGAGGTACCATCTTCCTGACTTCCCATCCTTCCTCCTCCTCCTCCTCTCTTCTTGGCTCTCCTTTGGGCAGCTCCTCAGAGCCCTGCACTGTCCGCCCTCAGCTCAGGGTGGTCATCGCCCTGCTCCCCTTCTCCTAAGCCTTTCCCCTGAGAAACATCCCCTTCTCCTCCCCTCCTCAGGTTCCAGGCGCCTCTTATCCACGCAGTCTGCCAAGACCCCCCTGTTCCAGGTGCCCATTCTCCGCTCTTCCGCATCCACTTCGCCTGTGCCCTGTATCTATATCCCGAGTCCTCTGGTGTCTTGCCTGCCCCGTCGGATTGATTACTGCCTCCCCATCACTCTGGAGGGCCCCCTGCAAGCAGACTGCAAACCCTATGAGTTCGAGGAGCTCAGGGATGGATTGGTCTTCCCTCAGGGACTCCCTCCAGAGAGCCCTGGTGTCCAGTCAAAGCAGCAGGATCCTGGGCTAGAGGAGGGGGCCCTGGATGCAGGGGCTCCCCACCGGTACCTCTGAGCTCCAGAAGCAGGACCAATGAAATGGAGGGAGGGGAGGATGGAGAGGCTGGCTGGGCCTGGCCTCACCCCCTGAAACATGCTTCCCAGCATCTTTCCAGACCCACTCCCTCAGCTTCAGACCCTGCCCCTTAGCTCCCCCCCCTCAGGCCCCTAATAGGGAGGGTACTCCAATGTCCTCTGAGGGGTGGGGGCCTGAAGTAACCCCAGATGCCAGCCCTGGGTAGGTGGTGATGGGTGAGATGGCGAGAAGGGCCTGAGTGGAGGCAGACTGCCCGGAATGCCCGCTGCCGGAGGTGGGCTGGCTCCGTGTGCCCGTCTCCGCGATTCCCGAACTCCCTCCTGGGTCCCAGGCTGGGACATTCTGCGCAGTCCTAGGGCCCTGCCCCTGTCACCGCACCAAGCTGATCTCACCAGGCTTCCTCTGATGATCCAAGGGTTCCAGGTCCCTTCGGAACCCCTCTCGGATCCCGAGGGAATGCCAGGACCATGGCATGCTGCCTGTGACCTTGCCAATCAGATTCTGGGGCTCTCACAGGCCAGTTTCCTAGCCTGGGATCCCCTCGCCATCCAGAGGGGCCGTCCCTCCCTGCAGGTCCTGGCTCAGCTCCTCTTTCAGTCTGAGGTGAGGTAACATAGGAAGGGGAGAGGCCCCCCACCTCCCACCAACCCAGGCCCTCCCTCCAGGTCCCACCATCACCTCTTAAAGGTTCAAGCTCGAACTCTGCCAGGAACTGGCTGCATGACCTTGGGCAGCTGTCACACCCCTCTGGGACCCCATTTCAGCATTTTTAAAAAAATATATTTTATTGATTTTTTACAGAGAGGAAGGGAGAGGGATAAAGAGTTAGAAACATTGATGACAGAGAAACATCGATCAGCTGCCTCCTTGCACACGTCCTACTGGGGATGTGCCCGCAACCAAGGTACATGCCCTTGACCGGAATCGAACCTGGGACCTTTCAGTCTGCAGGCCGACGCTCCATCCACTGAGCCAAACCGGTTAGGGCCCATTTCAGCATCTTGATGAGTCTACGAATGTAGCCATTGACTCACCTCCCTTCCTGATGTTGCTTACCCTGCCCCCACCCCACAGTCAGCACCTCTCCGTGCACTTCCCTTCCACCTCTTCCTTCCCACCGGGTACCCACCCAGCACCTCTTCTCAGCCTTTCATTTCAAGAAGCATCTTCGGGGCACAGAGTCTGTCACAGGCCCTGTGCCAGGTGATGGGGTCGCAGAGACAAGACATGGTCTCTGTCCATTGCACCCATTCCTTTTTTCATGTCATTTAGGGAACAGATGAGACCGGAAATGGGAGCAAAGGCAGCTCAACAGAAAAACAGAGACCCTGATACTCCATGCAGATTGATGCAAATCCAGGCAAATGAGCAAAAGAAGGATAGGCTACTCTGTGGGACCTTAGATTCGATGTGATGTCATGTTCAAACTGGCAGGGACCTTGGAGATGATCTAGTGAAACGGAGGCCCAGGGAGGGGAGACGCTTCACTGAAGGCCTGTAGCACATGGGTTGGCATGGAGACCAGGGCCGGAGCTCTGCCCATGGTCGGCAAACTGCGGCTCGAGAGCCACATGTGGCTCTTTGGCCCCTTGAGTGTGGCTCTTCCTAAGCCTTAGGATTACCCTAATTAATTTAATAACAATGTACCTACCTATATAGTTTAAGTTTAAAAAATTTGGCTCTCAAAAGAAATTTCAATCGTTGTACTGTTGATAGTTGGCTCTGTTGACTAATGAGTTTGCCGACCACT
>NW_005360086.1:1051641-1053622 GCF_000412655.1 Myotis brandtii | reverse complement strand
AGCCACATGCGGCTCTTTGGCCCCTTGAGTGTGGCTCTTCCTAAGCCTTAGGAGTACCCTAATTAATTTAATAACAATGTACCTACCTATATAGTTTAAGTTTAAAAAATTTGGCTCTCAAAAGAAATTTCAATCGTTGTACTGTTGATAGTTGGCTCTGTTGACTAATGAGTTTGCCGACCACTGGACTAGACCAAAGGGAAGCAGCTGGGCTTTTGGGGGAGCAGGGCCGTCCTCCCCGGGGGTGGACACAGCCAAGCGAGTGGGAGCGGCCCGGGCTGCATGAGACTCAGCCTCTGCCACGTTCACACCTGAGCCAGCCAGTCAGCCTGGAGAAGCCAGTCCCTGCCTGAGAGTCCCGCACTCTCTGAGGGGAAGTGGCCGTGCCCACTGACAGAGACGGAAGGCACAGGACCCCGCCCAGGGAAAGCGTGAACTTCTGCCGAGGATGGAGAGGCCTCCCCGGGGCAGAGGACAGAGTCTGCCACCGTGAATACCTGCCGGGAGCAGGCACCCTGGACCCCAACCTGACTTCCCCACAGCCAGTCGGCGTAGATCTGCCTCCCGAATTGTCCTACGCAGGTTGTGACAGCGTGGAATCGCTTACCCCTGTAAAAGCCGCTGTCCAGGTCTCAGCCCTTCACTCGAAAGCTGAGGGGGCCAAGGCTCAGAGCAGAGCAGTGACTCCCCACCCTCAGGCACACGCACACTGAGCCACACAGCCAGGTCCCTGCCTTCTCTGCTCGCCCAGTCACTGCAGCTGACCGTGGCCACTCATAGGAGTCGCCAGACCAGAAGGACCCTGTAGAGACACATTCTGTGCTGGAAAGAGGCCCAGTGGGGACAGAGGGAGGGAATGGGGAGCCAGGCTCTTGGATTCTGCTTCCTGACGATGCCTCTCCCCCAAGCCCCCCACAGGACCTCAGCTGAGACCCTGGCAGCTGCAGGGCGAAGGCTCAGCAAGGGGCAGCTGCACACCTGGTCCAAAGCTGCGGTGATGTCACCTCCCGTTTTCCCGGATGTGGGATCTTCCCATGATGACAGACAAAGTCCACAGGCCTTTCGCTCCACGCCGGGAGCAGTGTGGATGCCAGAGACATCCCTCCGCCCCAGGGGAGGATCTAGGGTACCAGACAGGGCAGGACGCCTGCTCCTGCGTGGGTCAGGCGCTCATCTCAGAGGCCCTCATCCACGGAAATGCCAAGTTCTCCCTGCAGTCGGCCCTCCATCCTTCTCGCTGCAATGTAAACCCCTGTGCATTCAGGAAGTCATTAGCATCGAAAAACTCAACTACTGAGTAGATGAGTGTTTATCTTCTGCCACGGGCCCAGCAAGACGTCTGTCCCTGGGAGCCATGAGAGCTCTCAGCACATGCCCGGCCGGCATGGCTCAGTGGTTGAGCGTCAACCTGTGAACCAGGAAGTCACGGTTCACCCGGGTTGCGGGGCTCGATCCCCAGTGGGGGGCGTGCAGGAGGCAGCTGATCGATGATTCTTTCACATCACTGATGTTTCTCTCTCTCTCTCCCTCTCCCTTCCTCTCTGAAATAAATAAAAAAATATTTTTTAAAAAGATCTCAGCACGTGGGAAGGTCGCCACTCTGCAGGCAATGCGTTTTCCCCGCACAGTTCCCACACTTGTCTTCCCCTGCCCACTCCCAGACTCCCCTCCCCTTCCCCATCTCACCGACGGCTCCCCATGCCCTACCTTCCCCTCTGTACTGGGCAGCCACACTGGACACATCACCCCCTGTCTATGAGAAGGAGGGCCTTGCCCCCTTTGTTGAGGGGCGTCTCAAAGACCTCACAGCCCAGGTGGCTGAGTGAACAGGGTCGAGGAGCGGGCCAGGCTGCCAGGCCACAGGGGGCGGTGGCCTCCGCCTGCCCATGAGGGGCTGAGACGCAGCTTCTCTCCTGTCCCTGAGGGCAGGGCTGTCCTCGCTGACAGCATCAGCTCAGTGCCCTCCTGAGTGCCAGTGTCA
>NW_005360086.1:1036677-1051481 GCF_000412655.1 Myotis brandtii | reverse complement strand
GTCTATTACCTAAAGTGCCACCGCCCTGACTCTGTAATAATTGGGGGGTTCATTTACATTTTGCCTCTGTGCGATTTCAGAGAGGTTCCCGGCCCACCCCATCCCTGGGCTCCACAGCTGTCTGCCCAAACCCACAGCTGGTTTCTCGGGAAGGAGAGAAAGGCCGGGGAAAGGCAGGAATCGGGAGCTGGAATGAGCACTGGACTCCCAGCTTCTCCAAGGGGGGGGGGGTGTCTTGGCAGGGTCCCCAGACCTTGTGCCAATCCTGGCTCAAGGGCCAGGGTGGGGAAGGAGGGGGTGACGTCTCCACCTCCCCAGTCTCAGTTTCCTCATCTGTAAACTGGGGCTAATGACACTTAACGAGCGAGGGGGGTGGGGGGCATGTAATTAGCTCCCGCTGGCTCTGGGCTTTGAAGTGGGCAGAGGAGGGGGCCCGCGGGGCGGGGTGCAGGCAGGACAGAGTTGGAGGCCCAAGTTCAGTGGCCTGTGAGGGAGAAGGTTTGAGTCCCAGGGACCCTCTCCCATCTGGGGGAAATAAAAAAGCTGGGATCACACACCTAAGGGAGGCCCTGGAAGGCAGGTCCATAAGCAGATCTAAGGCCTGGGGGCATAGAGGGGTCAGGTGTGAACCAAGAATGCCCCAGTCACCTAAGAAAGGAGCTGGTACCCCCCCCCCGCCCCCCGCATCACAACAGGGTGGGGCTGCTTGGGTGAGGAGAAGGGGAGTGGGATCCGGACCAGGAGCCCTATTACACTGTGTTTCTTCTGTCCCATGAGCCACAGTGGCCTGGCCCACACCTAGACACACACAGGGCATGTCTCCATGGACAAGGGCAACAGCTCTGGGCACATGGGCTCACGGGAAACTCATGAGGTGGTTAGAGAGGATAGGGATGGTGGAAGGGAAAGAGGGTATAGGGACTGAACCCAGGGAGGTGAGGACAGGAGGGAGGGTACACTACCTCCCACGCCCTCGGCCTTTCCGCTCGCCCCACGACGTCAGGGCTGAGTCACTGGGAGAGGCCGCTGTCCAGCAGGGGTGGGAGGACCCTGGGGACCAACTCTGGATACCATCCCAGGCCAGGCAGTGTGTGGGGCACCTTTGGCCCGGTTGGCGCAATCCAAGGATACAGGCTTAAGCCAGCCATCCACAGTCCAGCCTCCCACGCGGAGCCTTGGACGGGCCGGGGAGGCCCCAGAGGGCCATCTGGGAGGGTCAAGAAGTCATCCCTGGCATCCCCCCGCCTCTGGACAGGTCAACAATGAAACCACCCAAGATTCTCCAACATAAACCCAAAGTCCTTCTTGATGTTGAACCACGAGGCTTCTTGCTGCAAGCCCCACCCATGGGCCTTTGGCAAGGGTGGAGACCAGGTGGTCCCTGCTCTTCCTGAGCCACCTCTCTGCTCCCCCCCCATGTGTTCTCACTCCAGCGACTTTTATTTTCCCATAGGTGGTGCCTAGAGGTAGTTGGATTTAGCCAGTGGATGGAGTAATATGCTCCCACCCACTGCTACCCAAAGTCCAAGACCCCCAGGATCAGCAAACCAATTATTTGTTTGGCAGAACCTTAGAACCATAAAATACAAGTGCTAATCGGGTCTCCCAAATAGAAAGAAAAATATGTATTAAAACCTTCTAGGTACCAGATACTGTTCTAGGCATGGGGACATAGCAAGGAAGAAGAAAGGCCCAGCTCTAGCCAGATCAACAGTGTGGGAAAGCCGCCAGGGCCCATCAGGGAGGGGGAGGAGGGGGGCTGTTTCCAGAAGAGGCCTCAGAGCCACAGGAGGACTTCAGCTGTCCCTGGGTAGAGACTCCACCCGCCATAAATCCCAGGGACTCATAAATCCCAGAGGCTCCCTGGGATTGGAACACCACTTTCCCACTGGCCACTCCTGGCCCTCCCTGGGCCTGGGACGTGCCGGCTGGAACATCTGGAAGAGCTGATGTGGGTCCACCCACGCATCACCACCCCCCGGAGTGTGTGTTGGGGAGGGTGGCAGGCAAGATTGATGGCCTGTGCAGCCTGTGACTCTCCTTGGAATCCTGGGTTTTGACAGCCCTCAGGTGTCCAGGGCAAGAGGAGGCTTCCTCGGGTACTCGGGAGCCCACTCAGGAGTTCCTGAGACCTGGGGACTGGGCCTCAAAGTACTTTCAAAACGGGGTTCCTGTCTGAGAGGGTGGGGACACCTTGTCCCTGGAGGACTGGGGGTCCAGGCCTGGGCTGCCCTCTTGTCCTCTGAAGGTCTGCTGGGTGTAGAGCCTGGACATCCCGACCTGCTGGGGACCCTTGGAACCACCCCCGCTCCACATGCTCACCTCCATCCCACTCAGTAGCTCTCTCTTCTGGCCTGAGGTCTCTGGACAGATTGGTCCCTGCTGTCTCCCTCCCCATAGCTCTGTGACCTCCTGGGTTTCTTAAACTGTAGGGGAAAGTCAGTCCAATCAATATTGAAGCATGGCTATATGGATGATAAATTGGATCCAATATTATATCGATTTATAAAATTGATAACTGAGAATATCCCTATTCTTAGGAAACACACGCTGAAATATTTAAGGATAAAGGGCCATGATATATACACCTTACCCTTAAGCTGTTCAGGGAAAATATTAAGAGAGAGAGAATGATAAAGCAAGTGGGGTAAAACTCTAACTATAGGTTAATCTGAGTGAAATGTATTAAAGGTATGCTCTTTGTACTATTTTTATTTTTGAAAATTTTTCTAAGTTTGAAATTATTTCCAATGGCAGAGCTAAAAAGAATGGCTCGCCATCTCCCCAGCTCTGGCTTCCCCTCACCCTGCTCTCCTCCTGTATCACCCTGGGTTCCCCATGTCCCATTCATTCATCCCTAGAACCGTGCCTGGCCCATGGAAGACACTCCGAAGTAAATCTGGGTGACATGCTAGATGTGCTCCTGTCTTTCTGTCGTTGCATCTGTGTCAGCTTCATTCATTCATTCACTCATTCATTCATTCATCCATCCATCCATCCATTCACTTATGAGTAAGCACCCCTCATCACAGTGCTCATCCCCTTGATAATCCTAGACTTATGGGAGCGACAGGAGGCCCCATCTTGGTGAGCCCATCTTGGTGAGTTTAGTGGTTCGGAGTGGGTCTCTGGCCTGTACCTCGATGCTCCTGACCCTGAACATTGACCTTCCTGGGGCTGTGTCACCATCTTCTGGGCCTCTCTGTGGGGTGATGGGTGGGATGCACTGAATGCAGTTGTTCAGAGCCTGGCCCCGGCCTGCAGGGCTTTGGTGGCTCCCGCCTCTGTGCCTGCATCATCCTGCCTTCTGCCCCCTTCTCCTGTGAAGGGTCTCCATGCTCCCAAACCCAAGGCAATGGCTGTAGCCCTGTGCAGTGGGTGCAGCGGGCTGTGGACCCGCGGCTCCAGTTCAGGAATGCCCTTCGTCTTCTTTCCCACCTTCCAACCCATTCTCGTCATCCCTGGGCCTGGCCATGGCGCCTGCCGTCCTCGGCCTCCTGAGGTGACATCACCAGGGCTCCCCCCACGCGCACACACACCCCACAGCAGTAGCAACTCCCAGCACCATCTCACCATCTCTTCTCTCACACATCAAAGGCCCAGGCAGCAGCGTCTCCCCGCTCCAGGCCCCCGGGGGGGAATCAGAGCCAGTTTGTGTAAATGCTGGGCCTTCAAATAAATAAATAAATACTGGAGCACGCTGGGCCTCCTGCCCCTCGCTTCTGCAGGGCGCCCAGGGCTGGGACCCAGGCACGGGGCCAGCCCCTGACAAGGTCCTGGGGACCGCCTGGAGCTGGAGGTGTGTGTGCAGAGTTTCGCGTGGGCTGAGGCCTGGCTTATCCTCAGCAGCATCGGAAAGACTCTGTGTTGGAGAAGGGCCGGGGAAGCTGTGTGGGGGGGAGGGTCCTTTTTCACACCCCCTCCCTTTCTACCTAATGCATAAGCCACCCCCTCCTTCGAAACCTTTGACTCCAAAGCTAGCCTGCCTCTTCAGCACGCCCTGATGGCATCCCTGAGGGGGGCGGGGAGGGGAGGAACACAGGCAGCGATAGGAGTTGTGGAGGGGAACCTGTAGCTGGGCCAGGGCCCTGCAGATCCCATGGCAGGGGGGCGGGGGGATGGGGGGCTGCAACAAGCATCTGAGGCCAGGAGGAAGAGGAGGAGGGGGCCTACATGTCGCCCTTGTACCCTTGTGCCAGGGAAGCAACTTTCTACTCCCAGTGGGCTGCTGGCCATGCCCAAGGGGGGGCATGGCTGTCAGTCCTGGCTTACCAGTTGTGTGACTTCGGGCCAGTCACTTAGCATCTCTGAGGCTCAGTTTTACCATCTGTAAAATGACCCCCCAGCATGGCCTCTCCCTCAGGGGAGCCCAAAGGATCATTGAAGATGCTCCAGATGAGGTGCTCTACCGACAGCGCCCCCAGGGGGCGAGTCTCCACCTCTACCGGGAAACACCTGGATGCATGTGTTTGACAGAGAAGGCACAAAGACGTGTTGACTGAATAGTCGAATTTTAAAAAAATGAACGAATGTATCTCTCTCACCTCTCTCGCTCTCTCTCTCTCTCTCTCTCTCTCTCCCCCTCCCTCCCTTCCATTCTCTCTAAAAATCAATGGAGAAAAATATCCTTGAGTCAGGATTAACCAAAAATAAATAAATAAATGAACAAACGGATCCTAGACTTTTTCGACTCTTTTTAAGTTTTCGGCCGAGGCATCCTCCCGGCCTCATCTTTTTGGCTCAGGACCCCTCGGAGAATCTGATGAAAGCTCCCCCGGACAAAAGCACTCGCACATGTGAATGTGATTTCCGGGATTCACCCCCCAGGCCCAAGCCCAGAACCGTCGCTTCAGCGAGGGTCTGTGCAGCCCCCTCCTCCGCCGCTAACAGTGACCTGGGAAGCGTGCTCTCCACGCGGGAGCCGTGTGGGTCTGGCCTCCGACCCACCCACAGCCCTCCCCCTGCAGGTGCTGCTGTTCCCTTGGACAGATAAAGAAACTGAGGCTCAGAGACATGAAGCGACTTGCAGGGACCAACAGCAAGGATGTGCTGGAGCCAGGGTTTGCTCAACACGTCTGACTCCAAAGGGCTTCAAAGCCTGGGCTTTTTCCAGGTTTTGCTCCCAAGACACTCGGTTTCTGTCTCCGGCCTTTGAGCCCCCAGATGGGCCAACACAAGACAGCACAACAGCTTCCCGGAGAGGCTGGCGAGTGGGCGGCCCGCGAGTTGGGGCAGACAGAGGTGGGCTGACAGGTAAAGAGGGCCAATTAGAATGGGAGGCCCAGACAGGCCATTCTGTTGAGCTTTGACACCACACAAGGGCAGGAGGCAGAGGGCAGAGGGTAGAGGGCAGAGGGCAGAAGGCAGGGAGCCGGGATGGGGCCGTTTGGGAAGGATGAGGAGCACGGAGAAGCTCTGGAGAAGCTCTGAGAACACAGAGCAGGGACGCCCTCTCTGGGAGAACTGCCTGGGGTGCCAGCAGAGAGGGTTGGTGTGGGGGAGCTTGTAAGGCATAGAGTGAGCATGAGTGAGCGCTCACTACGTGTCTGGCCCTGTGTGACGCGATTTAAGCACTTTTGTTTTTCTTTCTGCTTAGTCCTCACAAATCTCTGAAGTAAGAAAGAATTACTGCTGACCCCACTTTACAGATAAAGAAAACAAGACATTTCCCCACGGTATTCAGCTAGTAGGCGCCAGCACCAAGCACAGAGTAGGTGTGCAATATGTATTCATCAAGTACCTGGGCAGATGGTGGGTGGGATGGACGGATAGATGGATGGGTGAATGGATGAGCAAACCCAGGTCTGTCTGATGCCCAAATTTAGCTCTTAACTTCCCCCTCATCCTGGGGACAGTCAAGGAAGAGGGGATTGCCAGAGCCTTCCAGGGGCCCCAAAGGAGAGGCACCCTGGCTGCTTTCCTTACTGTGACTCACTTTGAATAAAATTCATTACCACCGTCTTCAAGGCCCTAGGCGTTCTGATTCCAGACTCATCCCCGACCACCCTCTCCTCCATCCACTCCACTCTTTGTTGTCCGCTCAACATGGCAAACTCTCTCCACCTCAGGGCCTTTGCACGTACTGTTCCCTCTGCCTGAGATTTCTTCCCCCAGCTGTCCACCCAGCTCTCTGCTCAGATGTCACCTTATCAGAGAGGCCTGCTGAGCTCCTTATCTAAACTATCACCTGTCCCTTATCCATTTTCATTTTTCTCCTAAACAGGTATAAACCAACTAGCATCTTAGCTGTTGGTGTCTGTCTCCCTCGTCCCCACTCAGGAATATAGACCCTGTGAAAGCAGGGACTCTCTTTGTTCTGTTTACAGCCATATTCTCAACACGTAAAACAGTGCCTCAGACAGAGTCAACATCAATAAATATTTGCTAAATTAATCAGTGAATGGCTCTGATCAGTCCTACAGGAAGGGTAAGACCTGCTCTTAGGCATTGCTGGGCTTAAATGTGGACTAAAATCCATGTGAGAAATTGCCCCTCCTCCAAGAAGCCCTCCCGAGTTTATACCTTTTACAGCAAACAAACAAACAAACAAACAAACAAACAAAACCCCACAAACCCTAGTATTGAATCTCCTTGCTGCATCCAATAGGACACAGAGTCTCCCTCCTGCCCTCTCCCGCCTCACCCCTTCCCAGTGATTTTTCCAGGTGAGTGGGGGGGGGGGGGCCTGGGCTCTGGTGTGCCCGTTTGGCCAGCCTACAGCAATCGTGCCCCAGCCAGGAGGTGGGAGGCGGTGCCCCAGGCTTAAGGCGTGAATGGGGCAGGAGGTGGATGAAAGACAGCTAGCGCTCCTGGCCTAACGTACAAAGGGGACCGGAGCAGGTGTGAGGGCGGCCTGGGGGCGGCTGAGAGGAGAAACTGCATCTGGAGCTGGAGATCGGTTTCACTTGCCTCCGTGCAGGTTTCTTTGGCTGTCACTCAGGCTGCGGGGACAAAGCTCGGGCTGGAGGGGAAGGAGAGGCAGAGGTCTGGGGCGGGGGCTCTGTTCTCTCCGGGTCAGTCTCCAGCAGTATCTCCGCTTCCCAGGAGGCAGCCACACAGGCCAAGGGAGACTGAGAGGAGATGGTCCAACAATGTCACTTTAGAGATGGGACCAGTGAAGCCTGCGGGATGCAGCAACTCGCAAAGGTCACACGGCTACTAGCAGAGCTGGGACGTGAATCCAGGAGCCCTGGCTCCGGGGTCAGCTCTTGGAAATACGTTTCATATTCAGCCTGTTCTGTCTCCTGGGACCCATCTTTGTGGTTGTGGCCAGGAAGTCCCCATGGGGCAGCGAAGGTTGGGCTGGATCTAGATGGCACATGGGGAGGAGGGGGCAGGCCTAGGGCAAGGGCCAGACAGGGTGCTCCCTGGACAGGGTGTCACAGCCAGACAAGTTGGGCAGGCAGGGCCGGGCCTACCTGAGCAAAGGCCCAGGCCTAAGGAGCACTGTCATGTAGAGGGGACAGCTTGCTCCTGCAGAACTGCTGGAGGCCATCCTGAACCCCACCCCTGCAACAGCTGCATTGCCCCAGGCAGTGGAGGAGCCTAGAGCAGGGACAGGGAAGGGTCTGTGGTCTAGGTGGGGCTGAGAGGGAGGGGGCCTGGACAGGGAGGAGGCCAGGGAGGCAGGTGGAGGAGGAGGAGGAGGAAGAGGAGGAGGAGGAGGAGGAGGAGGAGGACAAAGCGGGCCTGTGTGGCACCTGGGACATTCCCAGTGTCTGCCCTGTCCCTCCCTGATCCCGCTCTGGACAGGGTAGGAACAATGCCCCAATTGAGGTCCACCACCCCAGGGATAACATCTTGGTGTCCTCTGGGAAAGGAGCCAAGCAGGTGAGCCTGGTGGGGGCTGGGAGCCTGTTCTACAGCAAGAGAGGCAAGACCTCAGGGACGGAGCAAGGGGTGCAGAGGGCAGAGGTTTCCCCATTGGAGACTCGCTCCCTCTGGGGCCAGAGCAGGGGCGATGGTGGGGCCACAGCAGGGGGATTGCAGTCAGGCTCCTGCGTAGGGCAGGAGATTCACTTTCCAGTTTGGATAGAGCCCTTCTCTGCTCTGAGAGGGAGCACAAGGACCAGTCACAGGAGCTGCCCGTGTGGGAAGAAGGTCTCCAGAGCTGAGGCCTCACGCTCTCCTTCAGGAGAGAGGCAACAAGAAGCAGGCGGAAGACCAGGAGGGGCCCGGCTTGGGGCTTATCCAGGGGGTAATCAGTTGTCCTTGAAATGTCTTTTCATGTCAGAAATGGAAGGGACTATCACCTGGTTGGGACACCTACTGGATTCCCAATCAACAAAACTGAAAATAAGAAGCTGCATTTGCTGTCATTTTACAAAGAAATTCCAGCCTGGCTGGAGTGGCTCAGTTGGTTGAGTGTTGTCCTGTACACCTCGTGGTTGCTGGTTCAATTCCCGGTCAGGGCACATACCTGGGTTCTCTCTCTCTCTCTCTCCCTCCATGTCCTCAGGTGAGGATTTTTTAAAAAAAGAAAAAGAGATTAAATACTGTGGGTTGGTCCTTTTATTGATCACTCATCTGAGTTGGGTGGACTTTTGCTGGGCCACGAGGGAAAGGGGGCTGCCTGGGGGCTACCCGGCCTTCCATGCCTTGCTGGGTGACCCTGAAGGGGATTCAACCTCTCTGGGCTCAGTAACTCAGCTCTGAAGTGGGGACAGAGGCCACAGCGCCTGATCTCAGTGGGCTTGCTCCCGTCTGCCTCCCCACAGCCTGATGAGGCCCTGTGGCTGTGACCCTGGCCCAGGGCAGTGCCCGGCACATGCTAGCCACAGGAGCTCAGAAACTAGCCACCAAATTAATTTTGAAGAGGGTGTTGGAGAAAGTGTTTAGAGCATTAAGCTCCTATTAACATTAATAACAAGCCAACAACATGAAGGGAGGCTCAGCTCCTGGCCTCGATCGGCCTGCAGTTCATGGGAGCTGTCACGGGACACAGAGATGACAACGCAACCTCCCATGGGGGCGAAGGGAAGAGTGGGGCTTCCCAGGTGAGGGCCCCAGAAGAGGCCTTAAAGAAGCTCTGCAAGGCCCCCCAAGGATGGGAGGAGCCCTGGCCGGTGTGGCCAGTTGGTTGGAGCATCGTCCTGTACACCAAGAGGTGATGGGTTCCATTCCAGGTCAGGGCACAAGCCTAGGTTTCCAGTTTGATCCCTGGTTGGGATGTGTGCAGGAGGTAACTGATTGATGTTTCTCTCTCACCTCACTCTCTCCCTGTCTCTGTCTCTCTATTCCTTCCTCTCTCTAAAATCTATTTTTTAAAAAAAGGATGGGAATGATTCTGACAAGCAGTGACGGGAAGATGGGAGTCCTCAAAGCACAAAGACAGGAATTCACTCACTCACTGACTCGTTCGACTCTTGGGTTACATTTGTTGAGCGCCTACCGGGTGCTGGGTTACAAGTATGAAAAGATGTGGCCCTGCCCTCAAGGAAACCATCCCAGCAACTCAGTCACTGCCTCGGTGCGGGCAGCAGCCAGGGCCTTCATCAAGGAGGCTGTTTCTGAGCCCAGACTGGAAGCAGTGGTTGTTCTTCGAGCAAGTTGGTGGCAAGAGGTGAGGTGGGCTCTGCAGGTGGAGCAACTGCCTTGTATAAAAGTGAGTGAGAGCCTGGGCCCACTCCGGTCAGGCCCACGCTGACAAAGGCAGATGCAGGAGTTTGGTTGTTTTGCTGCAGGCAATGGGGGAGCTATGGAAGGCTTTTGAGTAAGGGAAGTCCACACTTACAGCAAGTCCTTCAAAGATAGCCCTGGCTGCAGCAAAGAGGCCAGACGGGAGGAAGGGAGGCTGGGGAGGAGGGACATGAAAGTCCACATGGCTTTGTTGGGGCCAGGCCGGGGCAGGGAGGAGGAGCGAGGTGGAGAAGGCAGGGAAGAGAATGGGGGGAATGGGGAGAGCAGCTCGCTTGCGGCCACAGCCCCAGGCTCTCCGAGGGAAGGTCTGGAGGCAGACATCCTCCCAGCACTCCAGAGCAGGAAGGACACCTTGGGGGACACTTTGGGGGGGCTCCTACCCTGTTTAGGGCTCCTTCCTGCAATAGCTGCCCATGAAACTTCAGTGAAGCTCACTACCTATCATTTAACCCATCCTGTGGTGGGGCAGCTCCAGCTGATGGGGAAAGGGCTTTGGCAGGTCCTGTTCAGACAAGTCAATATAAAATGGGTCAGTGGATGGTTGGGTGGATTGATGCAGAAGAACACGATGTGTTGAGGCACAGGGATAAAAGAGCAGGCCTCCATGTCCAACCACACCCAGCCGTGCAGCTCCAGCCCTGATCCTCCCCTCCCAGGCCCTGATCTTTCCTACCCGCTCCTCCAGGAAGCCTGCCCTACTTCTTCACCCAGGCAGCTTTCTCCGTTTCCCCAGCTCAGACCCGTGGGTTGGATGTCTCTCTAGGTCCTGCCTGCCCCTTAGTAGCTTGGGAGCTGCAGAGGCAGAGCAGGGGCCTGTAACTCTTGGGACAACACTGCTTGTCCCTGGTGCCCACATGAAACCCTGCCTCTAGGTCAGTGATGGCGAACCTTTTGAGCTCGGCGTGTCAGCATTTTGAAAACCCTAACTTAACTCTGGTGCCGTGTCACATATAGAAACCTTTTGATATTTGCTACCACAGTAAAACAAAGACTTATATTTTTGATATTTATTTCATATATTTAAATGCCATTTAACAAAGAAAAATCAACCAAAAAAATGAGTTTGCGAGTCACCTCTGACACGCGTGTCATAGGTTCGCCATCACTGCTCTAGGAGCTGTCATGATAGGCATGACGACGGGGGAAATAACCAGATCCGGTCCTCCTGGTCCCCATCACGGGCAGCAGCGCACATCACAGGTGCTGGTGTGGGTGTGCGCTTCCTCCCCTGGTCCTCACGGGGGGGGGGGGGGGGGGGGGGGGACGGGCCACTGGCTTCAAGCAGCTCCCAGCTGGGACCTCAATACCCACCTCTACTCTCACAATTTACACAGCTGTAAAAGGGGCGAATGACCCCTCCTCCAGCCCCCCACCGGCAGGAGGGGCACAGGAATGCTGGCCAGGGCTTGGCAGGCTCCACATGAAAGCACAAAAACCTGTGAGGAATTTTTATCCTCCTGGGGATGGGGGTGGGAAGGGAGGAATGTCACCTGGAAACCATCCACCCTTTCCTTCCCTCTCAGGAACCCTTGGCCTTGAAAATTAGGTAACCTAGACACCCCCCCCCCCCAAAAAAAACAACCCAACAACACAAAACAAAACTTAACTATGTCCTTTTTATAGACCTGCCCATATTCCCTTTTAAATAGTCCCCTTTTTAATAGGCCTCCCCTTTTAAATAGTCCTCACCTGATTCTCCCGCTAATAATAACTCAATCGCATTTCCCAAGCGCCAGGCACTGTTCCGAACTGCAAACTGTCCAACTCAGTCCTCTTATTATCCCTCTGAGCCTGCTCCTCTCACTTCCTCATTTGACAGCTGACAACATTGAGGCACAGAGAAGTTAAGTCACTTACCTGAGGTCTCACAGCAAGTAAGGAGCAGGATGTGAGCCTGTACCTTAATCCACTTTCCAAACACCCACAAATCCTTTCTGATACCCAATCTGTGACGGGGTGAGCAGAGGGGAAACTGGATTCACAACGTGTCGGGTTTCCTCCGGCAGCCCAGCGCCCTGGGCTGGGACAGACGGCCTTATCTCTCAGCCCCGGAGGGCAGGCCCGAGAGGCTTGCCTTTCCAATCCAGCTGAACCCCATTTAGGGGAGACGGAACGTCACACCCCCAGCAATTGTATCACCAAATCGAGGAGGATTCTGGGTGTCAATCTCGCCTCCACTGCTCACACTTGTGTTGATTGAGCATTACTTCACCTTCCCGAGCCCCTCTCTCCTTATTTGTAAAATGGAGTAACAGGACCCGGCTCAGGGCTGCGAAGAGGATGACCAGGTCAGCTGCTCAAGTGCTTAGCCCAGTGCCTGCTACACAGACGGCCCTCGGTGAAGTGAGCCGTGACCGCCAGGCAGCAGGAAAGCTGCAGAATCAACAAGAAATGGGAAGCGGGCCTGCACGGGGCAGCCTTGCTCTCTGCCCTCCAGGGAGGGACCCAGTCAACACGGCAGCTCCTGCATGGGCATCTGTGGGCCGGGGGCTGGGGGGGTGGGGGACGTGGAGACAGGGGCAGAACACAGCTGCTGGGCACAGACCTCCTCGCACCTCGAAGCCAGAAAAGAACTGGATCTGGGACCAGACCAACTGGCGTGCAGTTTACGCCGGTGGGACTTTGCGCAAGTGTCTGCTCCTGCCTGGGTCACAGGGTCTCCTCTGTGAAATAAAGGTGTCCCCACTGACCGGAAGGCTAGCACTGGGTGAATGTTTACCTTCTCTATTCTCTCTGTCCAACCTCCGCAGGTACCCGGTCTCCTTCATGGACGATGTCTGCAGGCTCCATGCCTTTAGCAGTGGTTCTCAACCTTCCTAATGCCGCGACCCTTTAATACAGTTCCTCATGTTGTGGTGACCCCCAATTTCATTGTTACAAATTGAACATAATTAAAGCATAGTGATTAATCACAAAAACAATATGTAATTATATACGTGTTTTCCGATGGTCTTAGGCAACCGCTGTGAAAGGGTCGTTCGACCCCCAAAGGGGTCTCGACCCACAGGTTGAGAACCGCTGCTTTAGGGGAACAAGGACAGGCCTCCCCTAGGAGAAGAGCAGGTGTCCTTCTCCAGCTGTTGGCTGTTAATCAGGCCTGGGGGAGAGGAGCAGCCCCTCCCCTAGGGGTTCAGCCCAAGAGAGGCTGAAAGTGGCCTCCAGCCCGGAGCAATGGGCTGAGCAGCTGGGGGAGGGGTGGGAAGCATGAGGCTTTCAGCCCAACTTGCCCCTGGGGGTCTGAGTCCTCAGACACGGGGCCCCTGGCTGGTGGAGGAGGGGCAAGCAGCCAAACCAGACTGCCTTTCTCCATCTTGCCCTCTCTGGTCCCCCCAATCATCTATTTGAAAACAAGGTCATTTCCCTCCAAGTACCCACCCTGCTGTCAGGAATGACCATGCCTTCTAACCATTTTGAAATCCCCTCTTCTCCTCTTCCCCCTCTTCTGCCTTCTCTTGCCCATCCTCCTCCTCCAGGAAGCTCTCCGGGACCGGAAGAGAACAGATAGGAAGAGAACAGATAACTATTGTCTTCAGCCCTCCCCTGCCAGGATCCACCCTGCCACCTGTGGCTTTTCCACCAAAGACACTAGTCAGGACTTGGCGTTGGACTTGGTGATCTGCTGAATCACGTACCCTATGGAGAGCAGGGTTTAGGGTCCCAAAGGCTGCAGTGAAGCAGCTTAGCCAGCAGGCTCTGAAGTCAAACAGACCAGTGGCGTGGGCTCCCTGTCCCAGGGAGATGGAGCTTGGGTAGCGCCTGGCGCCATTATGGTGACGACAATTGTTGCAATCCCAGTACCTCAGGACCACAACATCTTAGGCTCCACGGTTCTTAGGGTCACAAGGCTGCAGAATCTTAGCTCAGAAAGAGCCTCGGAGGTCACCTGGGCAGCTCCTCTTCTCCCCTCTGGGTGCCCTCCTCCAGCTGCCCTTTCTGGACGCATCAGACCCGAGTCCCCGAGGAACTCCTCTGGGACAGCTGCTGCCCGTGGGCACTTTGATGACCCAGATGTGAGTGAGCCTCTTCTCGTCCCCCTTCCACTCCCCCAAGTTCCATCCCTGACCCCACGGAAGTGTTTGAACCAAGAGAGTCACTCCCAACCCCATGCCTGAGCCTCAGCTGGGGTCTCGGGCCTGGAGAGGCCTCGGCCTCAGTACCCTCTCCCCACTGCTCAAAGCCCTGACCTTGAGGACCCCCGGGCTGGGCAGAGTGGGCAAAACTGTATAAAACTGGACACTTCCTTTTTCAGTCCTGGCCCATGGTGGGGTCTGGAGGCCAAGGCCTGTGGGTGTCTGGCTTCCCCCTTATCCATCCTTGCTCAACCTGGGGGGCTTCCCACAAGAGGGGGGCTTGGGAAAGGCTCATTCACGGTCTGAGAGGGTGTGTTACGTGCAGAAGTCAGCCTGGGGCTCTGAGGAGGTAGCGGCGTGAAGATGGGGGGGCCTGAGGGTGGGGAGGAAAGGGAGCAGGGAGAGCCCTCGGAAGGCTTGCTCTAGGCCTGGGTGGGGAGTAGTCTGTCAGTATTTGGCTGCTGATACAGTTTGCTGGGTAGGAAGCTCCTGGGCTCCTGCCCCCAGAAGAGGTTGTGTCCACTGGGTCCCAGGCCTGGGTGTCCAGGAGGTTCCTTGAGCCTGGCCAGCTCTCTGGATACGGGTGGCCCAGCCCTCACCAGTCAGGTCACTCTGAGTGGTTACCACCCCTTCCTGGGCTCCTTTGTGTGTGTTTTTTCTTTCTTTATTTCTTTCGTGACTCCAGAGAGGAAGGGAGAGGGTGAGAGAGATAGAAACATCAATGATGAGAGAGAATCATTGATCAGCTGCCTCCTGCACATCCCCCCCTGGGGACTGAGCCCTCAACCCGGGCATGTGCCCTGACCAGGAATCGAACCGTGACCTCCTGGTTCATAGGTCAATGCTCAACCACTGAGCCACACCAGCTGGGCAACCTTCATTCTTTTTCTATGGCATCCCTGTCCCATGCCCAGCTGGCGCAGTACATGCCAGGGGGGTGGGTGAGTAGCCTGGGTGGGTGGGTTTGGCAGCTGCTCGGGCCAGGGAGACGGTAAGAGGACAGGCAGAGCCCAGTGAACACTGCCTCAGTCTGTGCCCAAGCCCACGTGTAGATCTCATTCCACTCACCAGATCAAAGCCCTCTCTGTTGTAGGC
>NW_005360086.1:1035283-1036609 GCF_000412655.1 Myotis brandtii | reverse complement strand
GAGATGGGGCGAGGACTAGGAAGGAACTCTATCTGACAGCTTCACTCCTCTGGTGGAAGCACCTGGCCCGGCCCCTCCGCCCTCCTTCCTCCTTGGCCTCACCCTCTTCCTGCCTCCTTTCCAGGTCTACTCCTCTGTCTCCCCTTCCCAGAGCCTTTACAGGTTCCTCTTCCCTCTGGATAGGCTCAGCTCTCGGTCTGGCCACCGAGTGTGTATGTGCCAGTGCCCATGACAGAGACCTGGTTCCATGGGCTTTGCCCCCATACCTGACCTCCAGGAAGAAGAGCAGACACATGTGGCTCTGCCAGGTGTGGCGCAAGTAGGCACGTCCCTGGGCACTAGGCCTGGCAAACAACCTTCTGCTGCTGGAAGCAAAGGAAGCAATAAGCCAGTCTCCCTGCACCTGGTGCCCGGAGCCCAGGGACCCGCTTCTGGGTGCCCAAAGTCCTCGGGGGGCGGGGGGGGGGGGAGAACCAGGAAAGAGCTCAGGGTGCTCCCCATGCTCCCAGCCACCATCCCAGGCTGTATCAGGCTCTGCCACCCATCTGCCTCCCCAAGAGACATGTCACCCACCAACTGGGCAAACAGCCATTGTCCCCAAGTCTCCAGGCCAGACCTGTTCATCTCATCCAGCCCCTTCTCCTTCCTGGCTCCTGCCTCTCTACCTGATCTCTTCCCAAGAGGCAGAGACAGCTGTCTCCTTTTCCCAGTATTGCTCCCTTCCTTCCTTCCTTCCTTCCTTCCTTCCTTCCTTCCTTCCTTCCTTCCTTCCTTCCTTCCTTCCTTCCTTCCGTCCTTCCCAGGTCTGCTCCACAGCCCTCTCCTCCAGGAAGCCACCATGGTTTGCCCTGCTTTACGCTGCTGCCTGCTTACCTCCTCCCCCTGCTCCATCCCCAGCAGGCTAGCTAGCTCTGGTTGACTCCTGTACAAATGAACCCCTGCGATGAAGAGTAGGGGTGGGGGGAGTTACTCTTGGTAAATATTATTCCTCAGTTGCTTGCAGAACTTTACAGCTTTTATAACACTTTCCCGTATGTTGGCATGAATAATCTTTAAAATAATTAAGAGAGGTAGGCAGGGAGGGTTAAGTCTCTGTTTTTATGGAGGACACTGGGGCCCAGAGAAAAAAGGAGATTTGCCCAAGGCCACGGAGCCTATTGGAGGACCCAACCCAGACCTCCTGACCTTCGCTGACCGGGACATCAGGACTCTCGGTGCTTGTTAGTGTGGGAGGGCCTCCAGGAGGAGGTGTGCGCGCGCGCTGCCAGAGAAGGGGAGGGAGAGGCTCAGGTGGAGAAGGAGCGAGAGGCCGCGCGGTGGGCAGTG
>NW_005360086.1:1027270-1034901 GCF_000412655.1 Myotis brandtii | reverse complement strand
AGCCCCTCTCCCAGGGCGCCTGCGTGCCTTCCCAGACGCGGCTGCCCGTGCTCCCCGGCACCTCTAAAGCCCAATCTCCGGGGTGCAGAGAGGGCAACTCAAGAGGAGACCGGGCCAGGCGTCCATTCTGTTTTGTGTGCTGAGGCTGAGGTTCCTGGGGGGCTTGTGAGGGGAGGTATGGGGAGCGCTTCCCTCATCAGACTGGGGAGATCTCTGCTAGCAGGGTTTGGGGGTGTCCCTAAAAGCCAGGGAAGGAATGTTTGTAAAGCCAGGAAGCCTGGCGCTCAAACCTAGAGTACGTTTCTTTTTCCTTTTTAATTGTGAACTAATAATACTACTATTGGTTACATAATAATGGTTTCTCCAAAGATGGGGCTCCAGAGAAAGCAGGCCTGTCCCACCTTTCTTCCCCCCGCCCTCCCCCCAGTCCACAACGCCTAGCTCCCAGCTCTCCCCACCCCCAGACCAGTCAGGAAAGGAGGGGACACGTTCCCATGCTGCCTCCCCCTGCCCCCCTGCTTCTTGGAAAGTGAGTCTGGAAGAATGAGTGACCCTGAACTGTTGCTAGGTCTGCGGAGGAAGTGGAGAAAGGATCCTACCACCTCCCCCCCAACCCCTCCATTACAGAGGAGGGGACCCCAGCTCTTGTCCCCCAGACAAGGCCCCACATGGATTGTCTCAAGAGGAGTGGCCTGGCCAGCATGGCTCAGTGGTTGAGTGTCTACTATGAACCAGAAGGTCACGGGTTCGATTCTCAGTCAGGGCACATGCCCGGATTGCAGGCTCTATCTCCAGTGGGGGCAGCCAAACAATGATTCTCTCTCATCACTGATGTTTCTATCTCTCTCTCCCTTTCTCTTCTCTGAAATCAATAAAAATATTTTTTTTAAAAAGAAAAAGAGAGGAGTGGAGGGCAGGGCCTGGACACTGCTGCTCTATATGCAGACCCTCCGCTTAGCCCAGAGCAGGCAGAAGGGCATCGGCGCCAGGAAGCGCTTCCTGAGTATTGGCAAGGGGACTGGGGGACTTCTCCGGGCTGGGCGCTGAGTTCTGATGGTGGACATGCTTGCCAAAGCCCCCTTTGGCCTGAAGTGCTTATTCTGTTCCTTGCTCCCCTCTGCCTGGAAGCTAAGCCTACCCCCGCCCTCCCAGGAACTTGGGGGGGGGCGTTTTGAGTTAATACATATGGGTGAGGTGTCTAGAGGCCTGGTTTCCCTGCATCTCTGTTGCTCTCAGGCCTGTGTAGATGGGGCTCCATTGGAATTTTCCAGATCAGGGTGTGTGTGTGTGTGTGTGTGTGTGTGTGTGTGTGTGTGTGTGTGGCTGTGGGAGGGAGCTCAGCTGGGGGGCCCTGGCTTGTCCTGCATGCTCTGCTCCACCTTGTCCCCTCCCCACCGCGTCCCGAACACCCTCTCTTTCCAGCCTGACTGTTGTGGTGAAGCTAATCAGAAATAATTATGGGGGAAGGAGGGATCCTGAGAGAGACCCCACAGAGACCACCTCATCCGCCCTGGCCCGGCCCTGGTGGCCCTGGCCCCCGGGGCCTAGGCCTGCTTCAGCTCTGCCTGGTGAGGGTGAACCCACCAACACCACCGCCCACTGCTCTCCCCTCTCCCTGCCAACCCGTCGCCCTGGAGCCACAGGTAAGCTCACACATCTGGATTTGCCTCAATCTCCCCCCAGCTGTCCCCTCCCCATTCATTCAGCCCGAATTTACTGGGCATCTCCTCTGAGCCAGGGCCCATGCTGGGCACTGGAAGTAGACTGGTCCCTGCCCTCATGGAGCTGTCCCTGGACTTGGGTCAGTGCAGACATTGCAGAAGGAAAGGCACAGGCCCCCCTCCCGGATCACAAGTCACTTGAGGGAGGCCCTCCCTTGCCACCACCTTGCTGACATGGCCATGGGGCTGTGGGAACAAAGCCCACCAGCTCCAGAAGCTGTGAGGACTTCCTGCCTCTGCTTTCCTTACCTGGCACGGCGCCCAATACTGCCTCCCAGCCAGTGCTGACAGGTGGCAGGCCCATGCTGCTCCGTCTCCCTGCCCTGCCCTCCTGCCCTCCTCCAGGGGCCTCCTCCATCCACTTCGGTTCTCCCTGCTTCCTTGCTTGGGCGGTGGGGGTGGGGGTGGTCCCTCAGCAGTGCAGAGACCTCAGTCAACACCTCTCAGTCACCTCCCTGGGGTCCAAGGCCCCAAGCGGGAGAGCCTTTAGAGACCACAGAGACCAGCTGTTTCCTCTTTCACGCACCAGGAAACTGAGGCCCAACCGGGTGGAGGAGCAGGGAGAGTGTGAGCAGTCAGGGCAGCAGACTAAACCCTCATCTGGTGACTCCCGGTCCAGTGCTCCTCCCGGGGAGTCCTCCCTGACCCCACCCTGAGGACAGTCTGGGTCTGCTCCTCCTCAACCCCCTCACTGTGCCCAGGAAGACGGAGGAGCAAACGGGGGTCTCCACCATCTTACCTTCCTGCCCTGTCCCAGTAGCCTGGGCCCAGAGACTGGGTGGTGAGGTGGGAGGGCCCAGAGGGGGCTCAGTTGAGGGTCTCTAATTTGCTCCTGCCCCTTGATGTCCAGAGGAAAACAGGCCTCCTGTGCCCAAGAGATTGCCAAGCATAAACAGGAGGTCAGTGCCCCCCCTGCCCGGAGGTGCCAAGGTGGTAATTAGGCTTGGGGGTGGGGCCTGGAAGGATGGGGGTGGGGGAGCGGCCATTATCCCCAAGAGCTGAGCTGGGCAGAGGAGCTGTGTGGTCCAGGCAAATGGGTGGTTTGTAGGTGGTCTGGGGAATGAATGACTGAGTGTTTGGGAGGGAAGCTGGTGAGGAAGGAGCAGTGGGAGGGAGGGAGCAGCCAGATCAGAGAGCAGAGCTGGGGAGTCTGTCCCCAGACTCACTGGTCTGGGCCCCTGGCCATGTTCTGAAGCATCACCAGGGAGCCAGGGAGGGGACCACAAAGCACATGGGGGGTGGGCGGGTCTCAGGGATGCTGCCCTGGGCCTGTGACAGTGGAACACCTGGGCAGTCACACACATGGGGGGCGGGGGGGGGGGCAAGTCCTGGGCTGAGATGTGGGAGCCACCATCTCCCCGCCTTCTCCCTCAGCTTCAGGAAAGGTCGGAGAGGAGGTGGGCGGCGGTGGTTCAGTGCAGGGCCCCTGGCATACTGCGGTCCCTTCTGCCCCTGGTCCCCAGTCGCAGCCCGTGTCTAATCCTTCCCACTGCAGGGGAAATTTCCTCTTGGGCTGTGAGGGGCCCTTTGAAGGAACCCCTGCCCCTGCCTCCACCTCACAGGAGCTGTGGGTCCAGAAGGCAGCCTCTTCTTTTGACCCTCGGGATCCCCCATTCACCGCTTCTCCACATTGGGCTGCACAAGATAAATTACATCAGTGACTTCACCAGCCCAAATCTTGGTTTTCCCATCTGTAAAATGGGGGCAATGCAATATTTAATAGTAAGGATGAAATAAGCCAGCCCAGCCCGGCTGGCGTGGCTCAGTGGTTGAGAGTCAACCCAGAAACCAAGAGATCACTGGTTCAATTCCGGTCAAGGGCACAGGCCCGGGTTGCAGGCTCAATCCCCAGTAGGGGGCATGCAGGAGGCAGCCAATCAATGACCCTCTCTGAAATCAATAATATATATATATATTTTAAAGCCAGCCCAGGGTCAGTGTTGCTAAAATGTCAGTTGGGGCAATGACTCACTCCTGGCAAGATGCCCTTCTTATCTGGAAGCCAGGTGTCCTCCCAGGAATGGCTACCTGAACCCAGGACCTGGCTGTGACCCCTGGACTGTCCAGTGGCGTCCTGCTGGCCTGGGGCACATTCCTCCTCCCCCGCTCCCCCCACCTGCCAGCTGCCACCTGCACTGCCAGCAGCACTGCTCACCTGGCTCCTGCAGTGAGTGCAGCGAGACTACCAGACGCAGCTCCTCAGAGGAAAGGGGCAAACTGAGGGCAGGCCCGATCTGGGCGGCCTGCGGGGCACCTTAGCTGCTGGCCACGTGGACAGGCTCAGCATCTATGTCCTGGTTTCATCCTGTGACCCTCAGTGCCCTGGGAGGGGCCTCACCACAGAGTCTGAGACTCCGCCCTCAGATTCGGAACAGGTTGGACCCTCATTATCAGACCTGAGGATTTGGATTCCTGAAGGGGGAACCTAACCAAGGAGCCTGGCCCCTGGGGACGGGGCTGAGACTGGATGGGTCAGCCTGGTAACAGCCCCACCCCCCTCCTTGCTCAGACCCACAATGCGCCACTGATGGGCAAGTCCTTGGTGAACTGGAGGAAATGGAAAACCTGAGACTTGCCTGCTGCCCTGTGATCTAGAAATGGCTGGGGTCGGGGGAAGGGCAGTGTGTGGGGGTCATTCCCAAAGCACTCGCCCTCCTCCTCCCTCCCCTCCTCAAAGCCAGGCAGGCACCCTCTTCTCTCCCTCTGTGCTCTGCCCCCAAGGGGCTGCAGGAGGAAGGAACTGCTTGACATTCAGTGGTGAGGGTGCCACCAGGGAAAGAAGAGCACCTTCCTCCCTCAGACCCACAGCCAGGCCAGTAGAGCAGCCTGCAGGGGGCACTGCCGGGTGGTTGGAACCCTGGGGGGGGGGGTGGCGAAGGAAGCCCACATTTGGAGCTAATGACACCCATGGCTCCGGGTGCCAGCACCCAGTCTCCCCGCAGGAGAGAGCGCCTCCCCCTTCCATTCCCCACTCTATCCAAATATGGGTCACCTGGGGTCAGAGGGTCAGGGGATTCGCTGGGAGGGGAGCTGGGCCAAATGGAATGCTGTTTCCCAGGCCAGAACTGGGAGGCTTCCGAGTCATGGCGACAGGGAGGGGACCGAGCTTTGGAGAGACGGGATGACTAGAAGGTCGTCTCTCCCGAACCTTGCTTCTCTGCTGAGGTGCTGAGCCTCACTGAATACCTGTCGTAGACTGTCTCCTGTTTTAAGGTCTACTTCCGGGCGCATTCAATACAGAAGTCTCCACCTCGTCAGCTCAAAAAACAAACAAACAAAAAAAACAACAACACACACACACTTCTGCTAAAGACCTCCTGTGTTCCAGACCTCCTGTGTGCTGCACGATGGTGTTCTAAGTGTGAGCGAGCAGCACTCCTCCCGGAGCTCCCAGTCTAGGAGCTGCGGCACAAGACAGATTCCAGTTCAAGGCAGAATGAAATACAAGCTAGGCAGAGACGCCCAAAAATCTGGGTGTGCGGACAGGGAAATTCGTTCTGACAAAAGATCAAAGAGAACGTCCCCAAGCATTCAAAAGGGTAACACGAAAGGTAACTCGAATCTACTGCATCTACTACCTCGAAGCGCCTCTTCTGCTCAGAAGCCTTCTCCGAGTCCCCAGTCTGCAGCGGTCCCACCCCCGTTGTAACTTCTCCTGGAGTTCCTACAGACACCCTGAACTCCTCGCCGTGTGTAAGGACATATTTATTTATGGGATTATGGGATTAATCCTTCTTCTCCACACCACCGTAAGTGCCAGGAACCAGCTTGTCTGGGAGCCAAGGTGGCCGGCCAGGAAAGTACATGGCAGGAGCAGGGTAAAGCAAGCCACTGGATGTGGCTGGAGTTGAAGGGGATGAAGTACCTAGTGGAGGCCCAGGCTGGCAAGGTATGTTGGCACCCGATCAGGGCAGGCTGTAAATGCCAGGCAACGTTGGGACTTTATCCTGCTGGCAATGGGGAGCCATCAAAGGCTTCTGAGCATGGGAGTTGCATGTTCCAACCTGTACTCTGAGATCCCTCCTCGTGAAGCGCGGAGGAGGGTTGGGGGGACTGGGGGGGGTGCTCCCCTGGAGCCAGGGGAAGCAGCCATTGTTGCAAAGGCCTGCACCTTTGAACCACTGATGCTGCAGAAAGGATGGGGCATGGCGACTGGTTGGATGATGGAGGGAGCGGACATGAAGGATGACTTGCAAAGCCCAGTCATGCTCTTAGAGATGGCGATGCCTTTAGGGGTCAGGCATGCCCAGGGCCTCCGTTTTTGAGGGAGATGAGCTATATTTGGTCATCCAGGTCAGACATGGAGTCTTTCCTGATGTCTACTCTCTAATTCTCCTACTACAGCCAAAGCCTATGTTCTCTGCCCTCTGGACACCCAGCTTCAGGGTGGCACAGTCCCCACACCCCAAACCGGAGAGGGGAGGCTCATAGAGACCGATGGGGAGTGGGGGGTGGGAGAGTGGTGGTTAGAGCTGGGCACCAGGCCTCCTGGCTTCCTGCCCCTACCTACATGGCACTGCCTCCTACTGGACCTCCGACTTCCCACCCCTCTTGGAGCTCCCACCCCTCCTGGCGGGGAGGCTGGATAAGATGGGGGAGGGAGGGAGCTTCCAGCCTTGTGGCCCGGTTCAGTGAGGGTCTACATGCTTTGATGTCGGGGGGACTCACCTGCAGTTAGGAGTGGAGCAAGGGCGAGGAACCAGGAGAGATCTGAACCCCGAGGCAGCTTCGCCCTCCTCACCCTGCCCACCAGACACCCTACACCTAGGTCTTTGGAACTCTTAGCAGAACAGAAAGAGGAGGGGGCTGGGTGACACACGGGGTTGGTGGGGATACAATGGCTCCAGAGTACAGAGAGGGAGCCCAGGCCCCTGGACACAGCCAATCATAAGGTTGGCATAGGGCCCTCCGTGGAGAGCACAGGGCACAGGCCCGGGAAGCGGAGCCCAGACCTCAGGGCATCACAGAATGCCCCCCAGTGAGCCCCATAGGCAGAGCAAAGCCTCCCCCTGAACAGAGATGCTTGGCATCTCCCAGACAAAGGAAAGAGAAAGTGTCCGAGCCAAAAAAGATCTCACACCATACCTAGATCCCAGAGCTTTCCAAACTGTGCTCCCTGGCACCCTCCCTAGGTGGTCTCCTGAGGTGGGTCAGAGGGAAAGGGGACCTCGCCCCCTCCTCCAAGCAGAAAAAAATCTCTCCACTTTGTTTGACTTATATCCTCAGCGTCTGCCCGAGAGTCTGCTTGGGAGAGAAGTGTGGGTTGCTGCTAAAACAGACACAAACAAATAACCCCCATGTTAAATTACCAACACTGTATTTCTTCAGGTTGGAGAAAATAGGACTCAGAGCCCACTGTCCCTTCATCTAACCGCTGAGCTGACCCTCTCCACTCTTCATGTGTGTGTGTTGGGTGAATACATGAACTTCTGGACTCTGTGTCCAGTGCTCTTGAGCGCCAGGGACTTGGAGAAGGCACATCAAAACGGGAGGTTGGCTAGCGCCCAGGGGAGAATCCCGGGGGGGAGGAGGTGTCATCTGTTATGGGAGTCCTGTCTCTTAGCTGTGTCAGCCCTAGGACCCAAGGGGCTGAGGCCAGTGGGGGTACGCCCAACAGCCGCCCCCCCCCCTCCGCCCCAGGCTGAGGCCGCCCACTCATTAGCCGGCTGGCCCAGCCTCCGCCCCAGCCTCTGGCCCCTCTCCCTCAGCGACCACCCAGCAGCCTGGGCGGCAGCAGCGAAGGGTGCGGCCAAGAAAGGGTTAATGTGCAGCGCCTTTCATCAGCAGCTTGGCGGGCTCCCAAGGCCCACAGGCTGGGTACCTGGGCGCCTACCTCCGTCGGTGGGGCGGAGACGTGACCACAGGGCAGCCCTGCCGTCTGCATTCCTCCCGCGTGAGTGCGAGTGCGTG
>NW_005360086.1:1007980-1027203 GCF_000412655.1 Myotis brandtii | reverse complement strand
CCTCCCGCCCAGCCCCAGCAGAGGTGGGGGCGGGGGCCGGGAGGGGTGTGCCCGGGGCACTGGCCTCTCCTCTCCTCTTGCTGCGCCCAGGCTCTGGAGGGAGCCCCGAGCTAAGAGAGGAACCAGGAAACCCCTGCGGCTGGGGGACAGGGGAGGAGCGCATCAGGGATGGAGAGCTGGCTGGGCTTCCTGGGGGCCAGGGCAGCATGGGCACCGCCAGGCCTGGGAAGTCTGCCTCTGTCCCTTGTGTCCTCCTCTGCTCCGGCTCTCCACATAAATTCCAACCCTCCCATTACCAGCCGGCCTCAATTCCTCTTCCCTGAATGCACCAGCTTTGCCTTTGATCTCTCCTGAAGCCCGTCGGTGGAAACAGGAAGTCACCTTTGGCTTGAAGCAAACTCAAACAAGGTGTAAACAGGCCAGCACCCCACCTTGAGGCTTCCCTTCTCTCTCCAAAAAGGCCAGCAGGCCTGGACAGGGGCTTCCTCGAGGGACCCTGGTCCTAAAGAAGGGCCTGCCCCCAATGTGCAGCTCCGCCACACTCCTGTGCAAGGCCCCACCCCCAGAGACCCCCCCCCCCCAACCCCAGGGTCAGCTCGTCACCCAAGTTGCCACAGGAGCCTTTAGGGCAGCCCAGGAAAGGTGCTGGGCAATCTAACCCGAAACTCCACGGCCTCCCCAGTGCCTCAGTGGACCCAGAGTCATCAGACCCAGTAGGAAACCGGCAGAGAATCCTCATAAGAATGTCCCAGTCCCCCTTCGAACTGCCACTTCAAGCCGAATCAAAGTGCAAGCTCAGCTCTTGCTTCCTGTGCTGTTTGGATTCTACGGGCTCTGGGCAGGTGTGCAGAGGAGAGGGGGAGAGAGGCTGGGCAGGAAGGGGCTTGCGGAGGGGAGATGGGTGAAGGCAGAGGGAGGTGGGGGCCAGGCCCAGAGCAGCTCACTTCCAGGGACAGTGGAAGCGAAGTTCTGCCCGTTGCCCGCCCTGGCCCTGCATCCCTCCGCCAGGTCTCTCCAGCATCTCCTTTACTTCCTGGCTTCTTCAGTCCCATCGCTTTGACGCCAGTTGCTGCTGTGCGATCAAGTTTGGTCTAATATCTGGATTTTCCAAAGCCCTTCTCTGCCTTTGGAGTCTTGCCAGGGTAACCTCCTGCTCTTCCATCCTCCCTTAATTATGTAATTACTGTCTGGGGAGTGGGGTTCAGGCCACGTTAGGGGGAGGGGCAGCAGACTCTCTCACTTGGGGCTGAGGGCTTATTCCTGATCTCAAAACAACAACAACAACAACAAAGCCCAGCTATCTTTGCCCGAATAGGAGATGAGGTGAGATGGTGGGGGCGGGAGTGGGGTCCAGAGACCCTGCTTCCCTCTCCCCTAGCTCAGCCCTGGGGCCAATGACTCCATCTCAGTTTTCCCATCTCTGAAATGGGATAACAACTCCACACACCACACACAGCGCGAGTTCTGAAGGTTCACCTGTTCGTTAGAGTTGGGTGCTGGATGGTCGATGCCCTGGGGGAGCCAGCCAGCCAGCTTGGCTGCTGCGACCACACCCTAAGCCCGTGGTCCTCGGCATGAACGAGATGAAGGACCAAGCTCTACCACTCCCAGCCCCCCTGGCCTCCCAAGTCAGGTTAGCCTTCCAACACCCCAGGCATTATTTTGAAAAGAAGATTGAGGAACCTACAAATAATAAAAAGGCACCAGGCTAAAGTAGAGAAGAACAAAATACCGAAATCGGGCAGCAGACCTCAAAGAACTGCTTTCTCCTCCATCCCTCTGCCTGGTCTCTGGGCCTTGTGCTTAGGTCAGCTGACCAGCATCCCGGTTTGCCCAGAACTGTTCTGCCTTTAGCACGGACAGTCCCCCACCCCTGGCAGCCTTTTAGTCCGGGGCAAACTGGGGCCGTTGGTCTCCCTTTCTCAGGGCAGGTTTGGAGACTGGAGAGATCACAGATGTCTGATTCTCTCCCCTTTGCCTGGTTTTCTTTAGATATCCATGTGGCAATGGAAAACTGCTGGAGGCCCGAGAAGTTTCCACTGCCTACCCCCCAAACTCTATGACATCACAATGAAAAGCAGCCCCCCCACTGAAGGCTAGGACCCCTTCCCCTAGTTACCCCTCTCCCAGGAGAAGTCTCATCCAGGGACTAGGGTCCTGGCCCCCTGCTCCCATTCACACACCTCAGGCAACAGCAGAGCCTGGGGAGCTAGGGAGCACCGGCCAGGAGACAAGCCCCAGGTTGCCATCTGGTGGTAATTCCCCAGGGAAGAGGTTTGCCCAGGTAACCTCTAGGTCAGGCTCCTTTAAATAGCCCCAAATTGCCTTTGACACAGGCAACCTGGGGTCACTGCTGGGGGAGAAAGACCCACGGCTTTGAAGGCCACACCCCCCAATGGCACTACCTTGAAGCCGCTTGTGGGGCTGAGCCTTCCAGCTGTGCAACAGCCCTCCACGGGCATTCCTGGGGTGGCGCTGCAGTGGGTCCCCGGGAGGGACAGGGAAGGGGTGAAGGAAGTAGGGCAGGCCCTCCCTGACACCGGCCTAGCTGTTTTCTTTGAGAAAACACCAGACCTCTGCCTCCCCGCACCACGACTCATACACACACAAGCCTCTGTTGATCTCCAAGCATCAGCATCATTGTGCAAGATGAGAACTCAAGGTTCAAAGGAGACCTGGTGGGGAAGCTTAGAGAATGCCACTCCCCAGGCCCCACCCAGCTACGGGTCTACACACACACACACACACACACACACACACACACACACGCGTGCACACAGGGCAGGAGATGGAGCATGCAGGTGCCTGGGCCCTGTTTGGAGCATGGCATCCCTCATGGCATCAGGTCAAGGGGGTGGGCAAGCTGCCTGGCCTTGGGCCTCTCACTCAGAGCCAGGCCCCCCAGGCTGGCCAGGGAGCTGTCAAATCCCCCACTACAGAGACAAATGGAGCCGTCAGAGAAAATAGCTTCTAATGGGGAGCAGGAGCCAGGCTGGGCTGGGCTGGGGGGAGGACTCTGCTGGCCAGATGTGAATTCTTCACTAATCACACCAAATTGGCCCAATTTGTTCACTGACACGCGGGGGGACCAGCTTCATCTTTCTCTCGCTGAGCAGGCTTGCCTCCCTCCCGCATGGAAGCACTTTTGCTCTAGGGATGGGGCTGGCCAGCTGACAGGCTGGGAGGAAGGGGGTAAGGCCCGATGTACACACACCCGCTCCCTGTAGGAGCTCAGGAGTTGCCTGGGGCTTGCCTCCCTTCCATCTCCGCCAGCCCCCGCAGCCCTGGGTGCTGAGGGCCACACAGTTTAGGGACTCGGGGGAGGGGTTAGAGAAAAGAAGGTGTCCGGGGCATCTGCTTCCTTGGAGATGGCTGGCATAGGCAGGACCTGGGAAATTGGGGACATTCTTGGGAAGAGCAGGGAGGCGTCTTGGGAGAGGGGATCATTCAAGGCAAGATGATGTCATCTCTCGGAGGCAGCAGCTTATCAAGTCCCATTAGGGCCACAAACTCTGAGCATGCTGGCGAGGAGAGGCAGAGGAGAGGCCGTGCCCCCTCTCTCCAACAGGGGTGAGCCAAACTGACCCCTGATGCTTATTAAAAACAACCACCACCATGCACTGAAGAGGGCACTGTAGCAGGGGGGCTGCCAGGAGCTTTGAGGACTGCCTCACCCACCTTCCCTTCACTTGCGTCTCTCTTTCCGCAAGGCAGGGAAAAGGAGATGGGCATCTGCTTGGAGGGTTCTAGGAGGTAGGGTAGGAGTGCCGATGCGGGGATCAGCCAGGACAGGAGCGTAAATGGAGACCCTGGCCTCTGGAACGCTCTCATTTCTGTCCTGTGCAGGGAGCACCTGCACACGGCTTGGGATGTCCTAGCCCACCATCCAAGGTCCATTGTCCCCCCGACTCCCATCCATGCTCCAACCAATCGGCTACCCTGGGACCCAGAGGTTTCAGTGCACTCAACCTGGGAAGATGAAGTAAAAGGGAAAGCCTGTATAGACCCTGACCTGGGCTCAGGGCTGTTTGAGCAGAGAGTTCTGGGGTTTGGGGTCTAGAAAGGGGGTTGTGCCAAATCCCCCTGAGTTTCATGGAGGACTCATTCTTGGGGAGGGGGTCTGGCTGGAAGAGAGCCAGAACTGGCCAATTAACCTGGGCGCCCGAGGCAGGCCCTGACTTCCTGCCTGAGGACTGGGGAGAAGGTGAAGGACTTCCAGGTGCCCCAGTCTAGCTGGATCCAGGAACACCTCTCCTCCTCATGCCCCATTTTCGACTCTTGCCGCCCCACCACCTCTGAGCTAAGCCATTCCTGCCCCTGGGGATGGCCCTGAAGAACTTTCCCTGTCACCTTTCACCCTGTTCCAAACCTTTCCTGGCCCAATCCTGTTGTAATCAGTGCCACCTCCTTGGGGGGAATTCCACTCCAGGAAACCAGGGAGGGTAGGGCCAGCCCTGAGGGGGAGATGGGCCACCGGGTTCTGGGAAGTCACCTGGTGTGATAACCTGTGGGGCCAGGTATGGCCTCCTCCAGGAGGGAGGAGCAGGTCAGAGCTGGAAGCAGGAAACGCAGCAGTTGGACAAAGATGACAGAGGCAGCTAAACCCTGCAGGTGAAGTCAGAGGGCACCCTGGGAGAGAAAGCAGAGGGGAGAAGGATCAAGGTGCTGAACAGCCCATCCTGCTCCATCAACAGCTAGATTTGGATTCTCAGTAACTCCTGCTCCTCCCTACCTCACCTGCCTCCCTATTGTTTCCTGGCTGACCAGAGCGCCTCCTCCTGGTGGGATGATAGACCTGGCTTCCACAGGGCTGAGCATAAATAGAAGGAGGAAGGCAGGACCTTGGCTTCTTGTAGAAACACCCTCTACCTTCTATTTTCTTGCACAGTTCCTAGTTGATTTGTGGACTTATCCTCCCTAAGAATAAGAGCTCTTCCTTCGACTCAAAGAGTCACACTGACGCGAGTCTGAATTCTAGTTCTGCTACCTGCTTGCCCTGTGACCACCATCTATTATTATCTCATTCTGAGCTTTAGGGAACCTCTCAGAGCCTCAGTTTCCTCATCAGTAAAGTGGGAAACCTTCCACAGGGGGCACTGGGGGAACTACAGATCACTTAAGCCTTTTGCGTAGTGGCACCTAGCACAGAGCCAGCTGACTCAATATCTGTCGAATGAATGAGTGAGTGAGTGAATGAATGAATTTGAAGGGTTCTCTATTTATATCTTTTGCCTGATTTCCTTACAGATTTCTGGGCACCGTCTGGCTTTCCAACAGAACAGGGGCTTAACCCCTCCCTGTCTGTGTCCCCATCTATAAAACGGGAAACGATGAAAAGAGCTACCTCGCGGGGTGATTGTTAGTCCAGATAGAAACCTCAGGGCCGTGTCTGGCGCTTAAGAGAGTCCAGGGAATGTCGGTGTTAGACGAAAGCCACTTTGTCCATCCCCCACCACGCAGAGCAGGCCATTTCCTCCAGCCCACACCACCCTGTCTCCACAGGACCAGGAAGGCGATGCCCCGGGGCCCTTCCTCTCTCCCTAATCTCATTGCCGTACAGGCCCAGTCCTCCCACCTGGGAGATCAGAAAGCCCTTTGCTCAGTCGACTCCTTCTCTCAGAAGTTCTCTCTCCAAGACCTGGGAACTCCAGCAAGTTCCTCTGAGCTAAGCCATGTATTGAGCAGCCATATGCCCTCCGGGCCCCACCCAGGCCCCAGTACGTGCCGCCGGCCCTCCCCTCAACCCCATCTCCAGGATTAATTGGTCCTGCCCTGCTGGAAACCAGCGACCTCCCTCTCAGACCTCCTCCCCACACCGCGCTGGCTGGCACCTGGGCCAGTCTCTCCCAGCTGGCGGGGCTGTGCACAGTGAGCCTGCAGCAGGCCTTGGGAGGAGTGCTGGTGCCAGGACCAGCCTGGGCCGGTGGCTCAGGCCTCCTCTTGCTGAAACCTGCCACCTCCCAGGCCCTGTGGACACACACTCATCCCCTTCCCTTCCGCTGCCGCCAAACACCTTTACCTAGAAACCAACACTCCCTCCCTCCCAGCCTGTCCTGGAAGGGCTCTGCCAGCTTGTCGCTGGGGGTGGGGCCTGTGGTCCTGGCCTGGCCTTCTCTCCAAAGGCCCTATGGCTGACCTACCCCCCTTCTGGGGAAGCCCAGTCCCAAATGGTGGGGGAGGAAACATGGAGGCTCTTGGCCAGCGTATTTCTCACAGTTCTCCCTGGCGGCCCTGAAAGAGCGGAGCTGGGTGGGGGGACCACCACTCACAGCTACTCACTCATAAATATGATTACTTCAAGCTTCTGGTTGTCGCTGGGGGTGGGGCCTGTGGTCCTGGCCTGGCCCTCTCTCCACAGGCCCTATGGCTGACCTACCCCCATTGTGGGGTAGCCCAGTCCCAAATGGTGGGGGAGGAAACACGGAGGCTCTTGGCCAGCGTATTTCTCACCGCTCTCCCTGGGGGCCCTGAAAGAGCGGAGCTGGGTGGGGGGACAGCAACTCACTCATAAATATGATTACTTCAAGCTTCTGTTTCACCCTTCGTGGACATGGGCATATGCACATGCGTATTTCACTCCATATTATCTCCAAGTTCACTTTAACATAAGAAGCCAGATTCTAGTTAAATTATTTTTTAATATATATTTTTTAGTTTAGTTTTTAAATATATTTTTATTGATTTCAGAGAGGAAGGGAGAAGGAGAGAGAGATAGAAACATCAATGATGAGAGAGAATCATTGATTGGGTGCCTCCTGCACATCCCCTACGGGGGACTGAGCCCTCAAGCCGGGCATGCGCCCTGACCAGGAATCGAATCCTGACCTCCTGGTTCATAGGCCGATAATCAACCACTGAGCCATGCCAGCCGGGCTAAATTATTTTTTCCCCTCCAAAAATATTTGGGTCAGACATAGAAATATGTGCAATGGCTTCGGGGATCCCCAGCATGTCGAGTGCAGCCCGGGCACATCCGTGTCTGTTGGAGAAGCTCAGGCTGAGAGAACAGGAGGCGGGGAGGTCTGGGTGGAGAGCGTGAACAGGTGGTCAGGGACTGTGGGGGAACATTCTGGTCACTGTTCCTGGGGACTGGCCAGGTCATTGTTTCTTCTCTTCCCTTGCCTACTCTGACCTGGTCTGAGACCACGTTCTTCAGCCCTAACTCCCAAGCACGCCCCATTTTTCTCAGATTTTTCCCCAGTGGGTGTCCCGCAAGGCCCATTGTTCCAGCTCTGCCGAGCACCAACACGGAGCCGGGCACAGCCCACATCTGCCCCCACAGCAGCATCTTCATCTCCCGTCACTCGGCGCCTCGGTTTCCCCGTCTGCAAACCTGCGGGTTGAACTTAGATCTCAAAGAATCTTACCCTGCTTATGGGAACTGTCGGTCTCACTAGAAAACCCGTTTTCTTACTTCAAACTAATATTCTTCCATTCGTTCCACAAGCATGCATTGAGCAGCTATACGCCCTGCTCTGTGCTCGGTGCTGGGGCGGCAGGTGAAGCGTGGGTTCCTGCCACACGAAACTCAGGTGTGGGGATTAGTGTTACCGTGGGAGTCTGCCTTTCTCTTTCTGTCGCATGTGCTCAGCGAATCTCAGAGTAGCAGGGCCTGTAGAGGCCTGGTGAGCTGACCCAGCCCCGCCCCGCCCCCTGTGCTGAGTGCAGGCCACACGTGGACGCAGAGAGCGCTCGGAAGAAGCACGCAGGCTGAGATGCTGGAGGCCAGGTTCACACCCAGTGTCTGCACTCGTTATTTAACCATGCCTCAGTTTACCCGTGTCGAAAGGGCTGCTCCCCCCACTCCACCTGGCCGGCCTCTTGCCGCGCAGCTCTCTCTGCTCCCACACCCTGGCCTCTTGCTGTCCAACCTGCCAAAAGCTGAGCAAATGCCCACGTGAGGGCCATGAACTCTGCTATTCCTTGTGCCTCGATTGCTAGGCCCCCAATATTCAAGTGCCTGGCTCTCTCGTTTCACTCAGGTCTCTGCCCAAATATCACCACCTCCAGGAGGCCCATCCCACCACGGCTCTCTGCCCCTCTTTTCCGCTCCAGGTTTCTGCAGAGCATTTATCACTACCTGACATTGCATATCCATTTTCTCACGTGTCTGCTTTCTCCCTCCCTCACTAGACTGTAAGCTCCAAAAGCCCAGAGACTTTGTCTGACTTTTTAAATGATGGTTACTGTATCCCCCGTCTGGCACAGAATAATGCCTGGCACCTAGTAGGCGCTCAAAAAAATTTTTCCTTGAATTAATCTTGAATAAATAAGTAATGGAAACTAAATGAGCTACAGCCTGTGAAGGGCTTTGCACCATCCCTGGCACGTGTGAGCGGCAATAAATGGCAACTTGTATTCTTCAACACACACACCAGCGGGCCTGACTGACAAGGATTGGAATTTCATGAGGAGGAAAACAGAATCCAGCCAAAATTACATCTCTGTATATTGCTTCATGCAATAAGCATTTCTGTTGCTGTTTCTGTCATCCATCTCGATTAGAAGATGTTTACGCCACTGTATGGGCTCCAAAAAAATCCAGCCTGCTCAGCCACTGCCGCTCTTCACGTTCTTCAAGCCCCTTCTCCCCGTCTCCTAGGGAGCTGTTTGGAAGAAATCAGTGAGATGTGACGCCTACGGCCACCTGGGCCTGTGGGGAGACCCCTCCCAAAGCTGCTGATCAGTGATGACAAAAGGGGGAACACCTGCTTCTGGTGTCTAGTATGACCTGTGAAACACAAAGGTCTCCCTCTCCCTCCCCTTTCCCTCCCCTTCCCTCCCCTTTCCCCCCTTTCCCTCCCCTGAATCGAATCCTGACCTCCTGGTTCATAGGCCGATAATCAACCACTGAGCCATGCCAGCCAGGCTAAATTATTTTTTCCCCTCCAAAAATATTTGGGTCAGACATAGAAATATGTGCAATGGCTTCGGGGATCCCCAGCATGTCGCGTGCAGCCCGGGCACATCCATGTCTGTTGGAGAAGCTCAGGCTGAGAGAACAGGAGGCGGGGAGGTCTGGGTGGAAAGCGTGAACAGGTGGTCAGGGACTGTGGGGGAACATTCTGGTCACTGTTCCTGGGGACTGGCCAGGTCATTGTTTCTTCTCTTCCCTTGCCTACTCTGACCTGGTCTGAGACCACGTTCTTCAGCCCTAACTCCCAAGCACGCCCCATTTTTCTCAGATTTTTCCCCAGTGGGTGTCCCGCAAGGCCCATTGTTCCAGCTCTGCCGAGCACCAACACGGAGCCGGGCACAGCCCACATCTGCCCCCACAGCAGCATCTTCATCTCCCGTCACTCGGCGCCTCGGTTTCCCCGTCTGCAAACCTGCGGGTTGAACTTAGATCTCAAAGAATCTTACCCTGCTTATGGGAACTGTCGGTCTCACTAGAAAACCCGTTTTCTTACTTCAAACTAATATTCTTCCATTCGTTCCACAAGCACGCATTGAGCAGCTATACGCCCTGCTCTGTGCTCGGTGCTGGGGCGGCAGGTGAAGCGTGGGTTCCTGCCACACGAAACTCAGGTGTGGGGATTAGTGTTACCGTGGGAGTCTGCCTTTCTCTTTCTGTCGCATGTGCTCAGCGAATCTCAGAGTAGCAGGGCCTGTAGAGGCCTGGTGAGCTGACCCAGCCCCGCCCCGCCCCCTGTGCTGAGTGCAGGCCACACGTGGACGCAGAGAGCGCTCGGAGGAAGCACGCAGGCTGAGATGCTGGAGGCCAGGTTCACACCCAGTGTCTGCACTCGTTATTTAACCATGCCTCAGTTTACCCGTGTCGAAAGGGCTGCTCCCCCCACTCCACCTGGCCGGCCTCTTGCCGCGCAGCTCTCTCTGCTCCCACACCCTGGCCTCTTGCTGTCCAACCTGCCAAAAGCTGAGCAAATGCCCACGTGAGGGCCATGAACTCTGCTATTCCTTGTGCCTCGATTGCTAGGCCCCCAATATTCAAGTGCCTGGCTCTCTCGTTTCACTCAGGTCTCTGCCCAAATATCACCACCTCCAGGAGGCCCATCCCACCACGGCTCTCTGCCCCTCTTTTCCGCTCCAGGTTTCTGCAGAGCATTTATCACTACCTGACATTGCATATCCATTTTCTCACGTGTCTGCTTTCTCCCTCCCTCACTAGACTGTAAGCTCCAAAAGCCCAGAGACTTTGTCTGACTTTTTAAATGATGGTTACTGTATCCCCCGTCTGGCACAGAATAATGCCTGGCACCTAGTAGGCGCTCAAAAAAATTTTTCCTTGAATTAATCTTGAATAAATAAGTAATGGAAACTAAATGAGCTACAGCCTGTGAAGGGCTTTGCACCATCCCTGGCACGTGTGAGCGGCAATAAATGGCAACTTGTATTCTTCAACACACACACCAGCGGGCCTGACTGACAAGGATTGGAATTTCATGAGGAGGAAAACAGAATCCAGCCAAAATTACATCTCTGTATATTGCTTCATGCAATAAGCATTTCTGTTGCTTCTTCTGTCATCCATCTCGATTAGAAGATGTTTACGCCACTGTATGTGCTCCAAAAAAATCCAGCCTGCTCAGCCACTGCCGCTCACGTTCTTACCACTATTCTATGGAACCCTCCCCTGAGGCCTCAGATAATTTTATCCTCAAGGAAGAGGACCCAGTATGACTCTCACTAGGTAGCATGCCCACACCCCAATTTTGAGTTTCCCTTCTCTCTCACTTCTCTCTCTCTCCCCTCCCCTCCCCTCCTCTCTTCTCTCTCCCCTCTCCCAACAGGGCTGTGTGGCACAAGCTGGAAGGTGACAGTCCCTGACCAGGTTGAAGGGCCTGCCCTCGGTGGCTACATCATTAGGTCACCACTTACTGGGCCAAGCTCCTCGAATATCCTACCCGGCAGGTGGGGTTAACAGCCTATTGACAGCTGGACAAAGCCTCAGAGAGGTCAAGCCGCTGGCCCAGGGCCAGAGCACAAACCGGTCTCCGCCCCTGGAGCCATCGCGGTGGGCAGTGATGTGGGCTACCAGGAGGAGAGGTGTGGCCCTCAGGGCGGCCTTCCAGGGGGAAGAGAGATTCACAGGGTTGGGAAGGAGAGTGGGGCGACCAGGGGGCAGAAGGCAGGAGGCCGTGGTTGGGGTGCCCGCCTGGGATTCCATGGCGGGGCTGGGTGGGACAGGACATGAGGAGCCCAGCCCAAGAGGGAAGACTGTCGCCCCACCTCCAGCCCCACGGCCCCGGCCCCAGCCAGAGCAGGAAGCCAGCGTGTCCCCAGCCACCCCCAAAATTGCAGGAGGAGGTGGTGAGGACTCAAACTGGTCAGGGCCTTGGGGGGAGGAGAGAGGCCAGTCCAGGAGACACGGGGCCGGCGCTGGGCCGTGGATCTAAGTAGACATCTGCCTGCAGCAGAAATCAGGCAGTGGGGCCAAAACACAGGGGTCCGCGTGGGCCCAGCACCCAGGACTGCAGAGTTGGGGCAGCCATAGGCTCTGAGCCCATGTGGGGAGGGAGACTAGAGGCCCACAGGGCTGGGGCCTGGCTGCCTAATGGTTTTCTGAGGAGGCTCCTGGCGGATTAGAGATCTGGTCAGAGTGGGGTGGACGGGGTGGGCCCAAGCCACTGGGCTGTGCTGGGGAGAAAGAGATGGGTTTTGGTGCGGGACAGGCCTGGGGTCTGCACTGTCCAAGTCCGGCCAGAAGTTGGGGTGGCTTTTTGTGCTAACCCAGCCCCCGAGGGCTGCAGACAGATGCCAGGGCTGCTCGCTATGGGCTAAGGCTTGCTGAGCAGGATGAGGATCAGAGTGAGTGCTGAGGGAGGGGCTATCCAGGGGCTTGTGTTAAAGCTGCAAGTGCCCCAACCCCTTACATTAGACAGGAATGCCAACTGCAGAGCAATGCAAGGGGGAGGGGGTGGGGACACCCTAATGAAGATGGTGGGGCTAAGATACCCCAACCCGCTTGCGCTGCTAGACAGGGCTTTCCATGGGCTGAACTTAGTGGGTAGTTGGGGGGACGTGTCTCCTCAAGCCCCCTCCGTACCGGCAGACTCCCCTCTCCTCAGTGTTTCCCCTCCACTTCAGGCCGTCTCCCTTCATTAGCTCCTCCCCCTCCCCCCTTCTCAGTCCCCTCTGCCTTGGCCTCTGCCAATCTCTGCAGAGACCAGACAGGGAGGCCGCCACCTCCTCCAGCCAGGCCCAGGCCTGCTGGTCCCCCTCCCACATGGGAGCTGGCCCCGGCAAGAGGAGCTTTTTCCTGAGAGGACCCCGATTCGTCCTAGGGAGGTGACCCACAAGAGGGGCTGGGCCTCCAGTGCAGCTGGATGACTTCAAAGGGCGGTGGGTGGGGTTGGCGCCTGGTCACAGGTGCCACTCAGGGTGGGCCAACCTGCCCAACCAGGTCAGGGCTTGTGCTGCACCCCGCCCTCTGCTCAGAACATCACGGCACAGGCCTGACAGCAGCCCCACCCACCAGGGACTCCTCAGGGCCTCGGGAGCAAGACCTGAGACACAGGATACAGGATCCAAGACACGGAGGGCCTGGCGGCTCATCCCATCCATTCTTCCACCCTGGTGCCTACACACACCCATTCACCCACATGCACACCCACAGAGCTCCCTGGCCAGGTAGGGGCAGAGCTGGGTTCCAGGGCCTCAGGAGGCTACACCTAGCCTTGTCCACAAGTTTTTCCAGCTGCCTGTCTTCTCCTCCCTCTGGAATTCTTAGGAAACTAGCAGAGGGTAGGCCCGTCCCAAGCCTGGCACTGGCTCCTTTGGATTGTGGAATCCTGGGAGCTGAGAGAGTTGGCCCCGGCCCCCTCTCAGCATGGAGTTCTCTGCCCCTCCCCAGACCACACGTCTGCATGTCCCTGCACGTAGCAGCTGGTGCTCAGGACCGAGCTAGGGCCTGGGGCTTAAAATGAGGAAATAGCCTCAGTCTGCTTGTCTGTAAAATGGGAATAATGATAGTACCGACCACATCAGCTTGTTCTGAGGATGAAATGAAACACCACGTAAAGTTCTTAGCCTGGAGCCTGGCACATAGTAGGTGTTCAATACATGCCAGGTGTCATTAGTATTCATATTACTCTAGTGAGGGGGACTACATATGGAGAAGCACATACGAGGTGGATAGGACTGGCCCCTGGCAAACTGAGTGGGTCCTGGCCTTGTATGGGTCAGTGTTTGCCCCGGTACCACCCCTGCTGCTGCACCTGCAGCTCACCCCCAAGTGATCTCCAGGACTCAGACTGACCCACACGTCTACCAGAGGGGACTCCAAGCCCCCAGGCAGAGGCCAGAAGGGTCAGGGAGGCACTTGGCTGGTGGCCACAGCTGGTGAAGACTCACTGCGGGAGAAAGGGCTCCTGAGGAAGAGTGTCAGCCAGTGGAGCTCCAGGGAGGCCTCAGGGAGGAGAGAGCTCCCAGGAGCAGTGGGAATAAGCAGAGGGAAATGGCTCCGATTGTCCTGGGCCAGAGATAGGGTGAGACAAAGGAGGTTAGGGGGAGGGGAGAGTCCTGGGCTGGTGCTGGGGGAACACAATAGGAGGTGAGGGGGTGGAGCGGCCAGAGGACTGGGGAGGGCTCCCCACTATGGCTCTATTTCAGGCCCTGGGCGGCATGCATTGCGGAGAGCCTGGCTCTTCGGCCAGCCCATGCCTCTGCTAGACGTATTTATCTGCCTACGTTCGGTTCAGCAGTCCTGCCAGGCAGGTGGGTGGTATTTACCGAGCACTCACTGTGCCAGCCCTGAGCATAGGCAGGGACTGCAACAGGCAGGGTCCGTACACCTCGGGCACCTACAGCCTGAAGGGAGCAGTGACCCCTCAATCTGAGAAGTCCTCCTGGGGACAGACATCAGGCTGGACAGAAAGGGAGGGTGAGGAGCAGGGGGCACTGTTGGGAGCAGGAAATGTGTCAGAGCAGAGTGGGCCCGCCTGAGGACCTCCCCGACCAGGGGGAGGAAAGCGGGGTGGCCTGGCCACGTGGGGTGGGCTCAGAAAGTCTCCCGAAGGAGCCGAGGAGGGGGTTGAGGATAGGAGGGATGCCCTGGCTCTTCATGGCAGCGAGAGAGCCGAGAGCCGGATCTGCCACATTCCTTGGAGGCCCTGGTTGCCATCCTACTGGGCTTGGAAAAGCCCCCGGGGGGCAGGCTGGTCTCAGGGCTGGAAAAACTGGTCCTCCTCTCCCCCCCCCACCCCCCATCAGCCTGGAGTTCCAGGAGAGGGTGTGGGGAGGAACTGGAGGTTCCCTACATTCCACAGGGGATGGGAATGGGACAGGAGTGGGGGAGGAGAGAAGGCAGAGGAAGCACATGGGAGAAGGAACAAGTGAGCCGGAGCATCTCTGGCCAGTGAGGAGCGTGGCTTGACTGGGCGGTGGGGGCATTTTAACAGACTTCGAAAGCAGGACCAGAAGGGGTCAGATTTTTCCCTTTCCCAGTCTGAGAGGATGTCCTGCTTATAAGCAGTAAAGCTTGAAGTTAGACATCAAGAAGAACTTCCCCAGCAGATGGACTGGATGACTGGGAGGGAGGGGGGAAGTATTCTCTGAGGAGAAAGGAGAGGCTGAGATGAGCCCAGGAGGTACAGCCTCAGGATGTGACTGACTGCCTGGTCACCATCCCCTCCTTCCTCACCATATGGGGGTTCAGGCAGGATGAGGGCACTGTCCCTCTCTCCCCTGGATCCCTCCTGCTCCCTGGGCCCCCAGGCTGTGTTAGACCTAAGAAAAGCCCCGGCCCTTGGCATGACCCCTATAAGAGTATCCTTTGCAACAGGAGAGATTTAGTGTCGACCCAAAGAAGGGACCTTCAGCCAGAGGTAAGCTGAAGTCCCCACATTGGCCCAGGGGACATGTCAAGCCCAGCTCTGGGCTTAGAACACTCTCACCTGTTAACCTGGCGCCCCAGGACCTGCTGTGTTGCTGGTACAGAGTCGGTCTCAGAAAGTGTGGGGTCGGCTCTAAGGGACCAAGCTCAAGCCCCTGAGACTTCCACGGCTCTAGGATCTTCTTCCCTAGAAACAAAACCCAGTCCCTCTTGGAGAGAAAAAGACCAGATATCTGCTCAAGGTCATTTCCCAGCATTCAATGGGACAGGCACCAAGCTTTTGTTTCTCAAAATGCAGGCCTCGTATCAACCCCCCTCACCTGTGTGTCCCCTCCTCTCCTCTCCCCGCCCCCCCCCCCCCCCCCCCCCCCCCCCGGGCACAGCACAGCCCTTGAATCAGGAAAGCACTTGTTCACATGCAGATCCCCCATCTCCCGTGGTAACTCCCTGGACCAGACACCTGTGCTTCATACTGCTTTCCATCAAGTCCCCACCCCCAGGCCCATCCGTGATTCTGAGACATTTCAGGAATCTCTGCAAGGGACCAGCTCAGCGAGCACTTCCTAGGGGGCCTCCACGCCTCCTGCAGCTCCAGGGAGCACAGTGTGACTGGAGGGGCAAGTTCCTGGTGGCAAGAGGCCTGAACAACCAAGACCCTACCCCACGGCTCTGTTTCTCTGACACTCGCTTGTTAATGTTCGTTGCAAGCCCACCGAGTGCCAGGACTGTGCTGGAGGCTGGTCGTTTCAGAAGGGGTCCTGCCTGCCTGCCTGAGGGGCACAGGAGGGGTGAGGGCTGGTGTGGATGCGTGGATGGACACAGTGATCTTTTTTTTATTTAAATCCTCACCCGAGGATATTTTTCCATTGATTTTTAGAGAGAGTGGAAGAGAGAAGGAAAGATAGACAGAAATATCGATGTGAGAGAAACACATGGATTGGTTGCCTCCTGCACGAGCCCCAACCAGGGCCTGGGCTGGGTAAGAGCCTGCAACCGAGGTACATGCCCTTGACTGGAATCGAACCCAGGACCCTTCTGTCAACAGGAGGATGCTCCATCTACTGAGCCAAACTGGCTAGGGCCACAAAGATTGTTTATGCCTTATCAGGGGTCCTCAAACTACGGCCCGCGGGCCACATGTGGCCCGCTGAAAACATTTATCTGGCCCGCCGGGTGTTTTTGCCGCCGCAGTGTGCCTCTCTCTCTTCCTCTCTTCCTCCCTCCTTCTCTCCCTGTGTGTTTTCCTATCCTCATTCTGCATTTAGTGAAGAGTAGGGAGAAGGAAATGAGCCAGAAAATAGAAAATTAATACTTGGTAGAGTCGTCATATTTTAAAATTAATTTATAGGCAATGTCAGATAATCAGAGTTAAATCATTTTATCAGCAGGCTGGTGTAGGATTTAAAAATTGACATCCATCAGTGTAAATCAGTCCCAGGAGCCCCAGGGAATGGTCTCCGGGGACGAGGGCTGATACAGGGGTGGGCACAAGTGTAAATACTTGATTAGCTGTGTTCTTTTCTTTCCCACAAAACCTAAGCCATTTCTCCATCCCAGTGAGCGGTAATGATGGTATGTTACATAGTAACGGGAGGGAAGAACTGCTATTCAGATCTGTGGCTAGCCTACTTTAAATACTTGTCTTCCTCCCTGGCAATCCCTAGGAAACTTGGGTGAGAGGCACTCATTTCGGGTGCACTCCTGGCTCCTGGCTCCTTCTGTACAGACACACACAGGACCCCATGTCCCCCAGCTGTCCAGGTGTCACAGCTCTGCCATGTGCCTGCAAACAGGAGGGCCCACAGGTGTGCTACATGTATACCAGGGAGGCCTGGCCGGATTCAAGACCCGCCTTTCTCCTCTTGTCCTTGCAGCTCTTTGTCGAGGGCGCGTGGTGAGAGTCCCCGCCGGGAGCCTGGTGCGGGTGGTGGGCACCGAGCTGGTCATCCCCTGCAATGTCAGCGATTACGACGGCCCCAGCGAGCAGAACTTCGACTGGAGCTTCTCGTCTTCGGGGGGCAGCTTCGTGGAGCTCGCCAGCACCTGGGAGGTGGGCTTCGGGGCCCAGCTGTACCGGGAGCGCCTGCAGAGGGGCGAGATCCTTCTGAGGCGCACCGCCAATGACGCCGTGGAGCTCCACATCAAGGACGTCCAGCCCTCCGACCAAGGCCACTACAAGTGTTCCACCCCCAGCACGGACGCCACCGTCCAGGGCAACTATGAGGATACAGTGCAGGTGAAAGGTACATCCTCAAGGGGGGTCGCCACGCCAGCGGCCAGACTTTCCCCTGCCACTTGGCCGTGGGTCACTTTGTCAAGAAATGTAACACCCCCGGGGCCCTGCTTCCTCCTCTAATGAGTAAGAGCATCTTATCTGATTAAAGGCAGGGGATGGGCCCGGTGGCCCCCAAGGTTCTTTCTCTTTGCTGTGATTCTGGGCCATCCCCTGGCTCAGGGGTCCTCAAACTACGGCCCGCGATCCACATGCAAATACAAATATTGTATTTGTTCCCGTTTTGTTTTTTTACCGGGTGTTTTTGCCGCCGCAGTGTGCATAGGAATTTGTTCATAGTTTTTTTTTAAACTATAGTCCGGCCCTCCAACGGTCTGAGGGACAGTGAACTGGCCCCCTGTTTAAAAAGTTTGAGGACCCCTGCCCAGCCTTCCCCCCGCGCCCCAGGTCTCTGGACGAGCTAGGTTTCTCTCTGTCTCCTCAGGCTGTGCTCAGTCCAGGTGAGAGTGGAATTTCCTGCAGGAGCTGGAGCCTGATCTCCTGATGAGATGTCCCTGAGTGGGACATGAGGAAGCATGACTGCAGCAGGCCTTATCGGTGGCTCCATCATTCACTCACTCGCTCACTCAAGCATTCACCGGGTCCTTCCTCTGTTCCAGGCTGGGACCTCAAACATGGACAAGGCATCCTATGCCATCAAGAGAGGCTCACAGACTTCAGGAAAAAACCCACATGACACAGCCACTTGCAATGCGGGGTATTCAGGCATTGGCTCTTGCCTCACTCAGCCAGGCACCGGATGTGTACCAAGCATCCTTGGCCTGACCCTCTCCCACTGCCCGTGCTGTTGTCCGTGGCAGGATGGTGCAAGGAGCAAGGAGCAAGGGCTTTGCGGTCAGACAGTCCCGAGTTAGAATCCAGCCTTCTGGCTGCTGGTGGAAACCACCAGGTCTTTGCTCCTTGCACCTGGGACTTCCCCGGGCTTGCTTAGAGGGCCAGGAGCCATGTCAATTAGGGGTAATGAGGTAACAGCACGAGGGAGTTTCTCCTAGATTTCTCCGGCTGCTGCTCCATCCAGAGCACTTATCACACTGTGTGGGCTTGGTCTCTCGTCTGTTCCAGGTCACACACACGGTGGGTCCAGGAGACGGTGGGTCTCGGTACCTGGGGGTGCAGTAACGGTTTGCTGTATGAATGGGCACTCGGAGTGCAAAGATCAGAGGAATGAGTTGGGGTGCTGCCCTGAAGGTTCTGCCTTTGACTGGATCTATTGGCCGTTCTTTGGCAGAGAAGCCACAGCCCCTTGGGTCAGGTTACCCCATGAAGGGTTAATGCCAACCCTTTGACCCTCTTAGTCCCAAGGACCTGGGCATTGTGAGCTGCCAGGTGAGTTTGGAGACACACATACAGATGACTCCACACAGCCGTCCAGCCCGACCAGAATGGCAGGGGCAGAAGCTAATGCCAGAGGCGGCTAGGGCGAGAAAGACACCTGAGTCTCCTCCCAGCGCAGCCTCCACTCCCATCTCCCCATCGTAGAGGAGGCATCCCGGCTCGCCTCCCGAAAGAAGACTGTATGCATCTGGGAGATGCTTTGGAACGTCTAGCCTTGAGAGGACTTCCGGGAACTTCTCAGACGTTAGGACCATGACCCCCAGCTCTCAGTGAACATGTCGGTCTGATTGCCCAGACCTTGCTCGATCTTGCTCCCCTTTCCTGTAAGGAGCTTCCCACAAGGAGAGGAGAGAAATGCTTCCCTACACCACCTCCCCCCGACCAGCACACACACATCACTCTAAATCAGTGGTTCTCAACCTGTGGGTCGAGACCCCTTTGGGGGTCAAACGACCCTTTCACAGGGGTCACCTAAGACCATCGGAAAACATATATAATTACATATTGTTTTTGTGATTAGTCACTATGCTTTAATTATGTTCAATTTGTAACAATGAAATTGGGGGTCGCCACAACATGAGGAACTGTATTAAAGGGTCGCGGCATTAGGAAGGTTGAGAACCACTGCTCTATAGGAAGGGAGCTGCCTTCCCCAGACCACCCCGCCAGCTGAGTGCCACCCAAAGAAGAAGACCCTGCCCAGGGGGTTGGGGAGGGAACAGCTCAATTTCCACCCAAGAAGATTTGGGTCAAACTTGAGCAAGGACTTCCTAAAAGGGCAGACTCCGCCCCCAGGGTTAC
>NW_005360086.1:1005121-1007811 GCF_000412655.1 Myotis brandtii | reverse complement strand
CCTTTCACGGGGGTCGCCTAAGACCATCGGAAAACACATATATAATTACATATTGTTTTTGTGATTAGTCACTATGCTTTAATTATGTTCAATTTGTAACAATGAAATTGGGGGTCGCCACAACATGAGGAACTGTATTAAAGGGTCGCGGCATTAGGAAGGTTGAGAACCACTGCTCTATAGGAAGGGAGCTGCCTTCCCCAGACCACCCCGCCAGCTGAGTGCCACCCAAAGAAGAAGACCCTGCCCAGGGGGTTGGGGAGGGAACAGCTCAATTTCCACCCAAGAAGATTTGGGTCAAACTTGAGCAAGGACTTCCTAAAAGGGCAGACTCCGCCCCCAGGGTTACATGGGGGTGGGAGGGAGACAGGATATCCTCCCCTAAGGGTGCCAAATGTGTGCACACTGAGGCAGCATCTATCAGGAGGCTTAACGAGCATGCCCACTGGCACAGCTGTTCTGTGTCAAGGAGTTCCTTGTACAGAGCGTGGGCCCACGGACCCAAATGTACAAGCATCCTGTTCAACATCACCTGCGAGGGTGTGAGATGGGAGACTGCCCAGATGCCCCTGATAAGAGACGTTACCCAGCTTGGAGCGTGACCACACAGTGTGTGCTCTGCTGCCCTTAACCATGAGGCCGCCCTGTTTACACAGATGGGGAACGATGCAAAAACAGGGTGAGGAGCTGTTCATTGCTGTGTGTTAGTTAAGCCCCATTTATGTTGAAAACAACTTTTTTTCATGCTTAGGAAAGTCTGGAAGGAGGCACCCCAACGTTCACCACAGTGACGGGATGGAGGGTTGGGCTCCTGGAGCACGTTGTATTCTACACTCGGTATTGTTTACAGAAATTCTATATTATGAGCGTGTAGCACTTTCTAAAACGCAACAATTTTTTAAAATATATATTTGTATTGATTTCAGAGAGAGAGAGAGAGAGAGAGAGAGAGAGAGCAATGATGAGAGAGAATCATTGACTGGCTGCCTCCTCCTGCAGGCCCCACACCGGGGATTGAGCCCACAACCTGGGCATGTGCCCTGCTGGGAATCGAACCGTGACCTCCTATTTCATAGGCCAACGCTCAACCACTCAGCCACTCTGGCCTAGCATAAAATGCAACCTTTTTTACTGAACATAACTTACAGGGTAGAGGGGAGGAGGCAGGGCCGGCATCCCAGGGAGAGGGCTGCCCCCCACCCCTGGGGCCTGTGCTCCCATCAGTTTCAGCTCCACTGAATATGGACGGAGCACCTGCTCCAGCCCAGGCGGTGCTTAAAGGAGAAAGAGTCTGCTCTTTGCCCCCGGGGCGCCGGTGCAGTGGGAGAGACCATGCCTCGGCCGCCCCTGTGCAAGGCAACAGGCCCAACTCCGCCGCCACACACAGGCCCTTGGAGGGGAGACCAGAGGCCAGGGTCTCGGTGGAGGGTGTGGAGTGGGGAGGAGCTTCGCGGAGGATTGGGAGTCTGCTGTCGTTCAGAAGGCCTGGAAAGAAGCCCAGCTGGGGTAGGGCATGTGCTCGGGAAAACCTAAGCCTCTCAACTCAGCAAACTCAGGCTGCCGCCCTCAGCCCACGTGGTGCCCCCCTCAGTGGCTGTCACCCCCTGCAAGCCCTGCTCAGACAATGCTGGGTATGGTTTGAGGGAAGGGAGCAGGAGGCCCAATGTGGAGGGAGGGAAGAGGGAGGAGGAAGAAGCCCCTCCATGAGGCAACTCATTGTAGACCAGACCTTCTTCCCTCAGACTCCCCGCCCTCCACTTCCTTCCCTCCCCGTTCCCTCCCCCTCACACAGCTCCAGGAGAGGGTCTGTGCAGAAGCCTGAGTGACAGGGAGAGAGCAGAGACCCTGACACTGAGCACAGGAGGGGAGGGGCCCTCACCCAACACGGCCCTAACACATGGCGGACCAGGAGTTCCATTGCTCGCTTTACCCAGCGTCCAGATAAGTTTCTGTTGAACGAGTACAAAAAACGTTTTACGCAAATGTTAAAGGCACGCTTTAAGATTAAACACCCATTGCATTTTGAAGTTATTACATGTTCTTACAAGCGACTATCTTTTTAAAGTATGATACTTTGTAAAACACTGTGGAATATGAAGCGAGAATTCTCGTGACCCGTCCGCAACTGTTCCAAAGGTCCTTGAAGAGTTTTCCCAGGATGGGAAGTCTAACTAATATATGAGACGAGCCTTGCCCAAGGCCTCACAGGGAGACGGCAGCAGAGGCTGGACTGGAAACCCACTCAGGGCTCCGTCCCCCACGGCAGGCCCCTCCTCTCCCCTCCTCCCCGTCATGGTACCCAGTGAGCAGAACAAGCCAGAGTGTCTGTCTGCTTCCCACACCCAGCTCCGTAGGCTCATTCTTGTCTTCCCAAGGCTTTGTCAGGATCCCCGCTCCCCTCCTCCCCGCCTGCAACCTGCGGCAAGCCTCTTGATCTCTCTGTGCCTCAGTTTTCCCGTGCGTAAAATGGGATTCAGCAAGACTAATGACTAGGAAAATAGGATGATGTTCTTGAAAATATTTAGTATTAGTGGCTGCTCCTCTTTTATAAATGAAGGCGGCTCCTTTTGGGGAGCAGGAGGAGGGTTAGGGTGAAGGCAAGTACCTGCCAGGGGGGCGGGCCCTTCACGGGAGGGACCAACCACAGCTGTCGGGCAGCACCCAGAGGCCTGGGTAGGAACTGCATGCCC
>NW_005360086.1:1004347-1004979 GCF_000412655.1 Myotis brandtii | reverse complement strand
TCAGCGCCCTGCCTCGCCCCCATTGGGGAACTTTCTAGTGCCCAGGACTCTGGGGGCTGGACGGGCAGAGGAGGTGCAGAGAGAGGCGGAGACTGGGTGTACCACGGGCAGGGAGCTTCCCCTCTTGAGGGGCACCTGGACCTGGGGCAGGAAGCAGGATGGGAAGGTGCTAGGAGGGCGTTAGGTCCAAGCTGAGAGGTAGGTGAGGGGGAGAAGGCCAAGGGCAAGTGTAGACAGGAGTGTCCATAGCGGGGGCCGGCTGAGAGCTGGAGAGGGCCTGGCTGATCCAGGCCAGGCTGAGAGCTGGGGAGCCCATTCTGGCCAGTTCCCTGAGCTGGAACCCCCTCCGACACAGGGTGAGTTATTGCTGCTGGTGGTTTTTCTTTTCTGCAGAAATACACCTGAGGCAGAGTCCCGGCTTCTTCCCTTCCCTGCACCCTAAGTTAGGCTTCCCCAGGTCCAGCCCTTCTTGGGAAGTTCCTTCTGGAACGTGACCTCAGATGTCCCCCTCCCTCCTGCCTGGGCTGGGGGCAGGGAAACCACGGCTTTAGTCACCCCAGATAATCACCTCTGGTCACTCACTGTCTGGCCTCTTCCTCCAAGTACCTCCAAGTATCTGTCAGACATTATCT
>NW_005360086.1:1001158-1004312 GCF_000412655.1 Myotis brandtii | reverse complement strand
TTTAAGAAGAGAGAAACTGAGGCCAGAAAGGACCCACACGCCCGCCTACCCCACTTCCCCACGTGGGCCGGAAAGGTGGCACTGTCCCAGTCAGAGGCAGGATGGAGGGCAGACAGCAGAAAGAACTTCCAGGAGGAGAGCTGAGAGGTGAGGATTTGAAAGGGGCCTTTGGAGGAATCGCCAGGGTCCAATGAGGGCCCGACCCCGGTTAAGAGCTTTACAGGAATTTTCCCATCCCGTTGCCCACTGAGAGAGGCACTGCAATCATTATCCTCATTTTACAGGTGGGGAAACTGAGGCAGGCGTTTGCCCCAGACCCAACAGCAAGTGGAGATGCTAGGATTCCAGCCTGGGCATCGGACTCCAGAGACAGCCTCCGGGTGAAGCCAGGGAGCGACCGGGCTGGAGGCAGGAGCACGCCGGGGCGCCCTCCTGAAGGGCTGGCCGTGGCCTGACGTTCCCATGAAGGTCATTGGTGCAACTGACCAGCAGCTGGACGGTGCCGCTCTCCCAGTCACCACCGAGGGGCCCGGGCCCGAGCTGAGCACTGTCGGCCTGTCTCTCCCCAGCATTTCCCTACGACCTGAGAATTGCGCTGGGAGAGGAAGACGAGCCCGGAGCGGACCGGTGACATTCCCTCTCCTGCTGGATCTGACCCTTGAGCCTCCTTCCGCCCTCTCCTGTCCGCTGCCCGTCCACCCGCCCACTCCCCCCCCCCCCCCGCCCCCATCGCCAGGGCCGCACCAGCAGGGAGGTCCTCCGAAGCCTGGAGCAGGGGGTCACCCCCTAACGTCCCCCACTCCGGGCCCCAGCAGGCACGTTTTCATGTCATGGCCCCTATGACCTGGGAAGCTCCTCTGGCGTCGGACCCAAACCCTTTCCCTAACAGCAGGACAAGGCTCTTCATGGAGAGAGAGAGGCATCCACGGCCCCTGCCTTCCATTGGAGGTGGGAGGTGGGCGGTGGGAGGAAGGGTCTAAGACCTTCTTGGACACAGGACGTGGTGGGACCCTGGAGGTCGTAGGGCCCCCCCCACACACATCTCAGCGAGGATGGAAGGCAGGTGCCCGTGCTCAGGCTGGCCTGGTTCCACCTGTCTCTCAGCTGCGTCCCTCATTAAAGTAGCAAATGGGGAGGCAGCAAAGAGCTGCCTTATCTGATGGGAGCCCCACGCGGCCCCCTCCCCCGGAAGAGACTCATTACCAGAGCCCCAGCCCCCGGCTCTGCCAACCTGTTGACTCTGTCATAAGAACAACACGACTCAGCAAGACTTCAAAGGGAGTCTCCTGGTGGTGCGGCCCGGCGCGCATGTGTGTGTGTGTGTGTGTGTGTGTGAGGGTGAGTGTGGGTAGACAGAGAACAGAGAGGGCCAAGGGGGTGGGGTGAGTGGGGGGCTTAAGGCCTAAGGACCTGCTGTGAGCAGAGTGAGCGCCCTCTGTAGGCAGGAACAGAGCACTGGGGCCCTCAGGGAGCCCCCAGTTTATGCAGGAGACTGAGCCCTGCCATGGGAGCCCCTTGTCTGATGGAGGAGGCTGCTCCCTCCTCTCTCAGACACACACACACACACACTGGGACATGTAGACCTGAATGTGGAGACTGACTCTCCTGCACACCTGGGCTGCATACACGGCTGGCTGCAGGTTGAGAAGGCAGCCCAGCCGTCCCCACTCAGACTCCGCGATCCTCACCTGAACCCACAGGAGGCTGCGGAGTCCCTGCATGGCTGACCCCCTAGACCAGCGGTTGCCAACCTTTCGGACCTCACGGGCCACCAGTGGTACATGGACCACCGGTTGGCGACCGCTGCCCTAGACTCCCATTCAGGTCTCTTCCCACACCCTGAGAATCCTCCATCAGCCCCTCCACCACCCTGGGTCTGGGGGAAGTCCTCCCTGGAGTCTGCCCTTGAAGCTGCCTGCTGCAATTCCAGTTTGCTATCTGGACACCTTGGCTGAACAGAGCGTCCAGGAGGCAGAGGGAAGTGGGTTAGGAGGTCTTCTCCCCTGCCCCACCCCATGAGAACCATGGTGTTCTCCCATGGGTCCTGCCTGGGAGGACAAGATGGTGCGCTGGCTGTCGCCATCTCCTCCCTCACCACCCACACACCCACCCAGGGGCCTCCAAGGGCAGCCTCACACCCCTCGCCCCTTCGAGTTTCTCGTCCCACCTGCCTCCTTCCTCCCCAGCCTCATTAAGGAAGGCGGTTAACCTCAAACAACAGGCAAATTAAAGTCCTGAAGACACCATATAGGAGGCGGCCAGAGGGCGAACAGAAGGCAGCGTGCCCAGGCCTCAGAGTTATCCCGTTCCCATTCTCAACTCGAGGGCTCCCCTTGCTCCCAGGTTCAGAAAAGGCCGAAGGTTGGGGCAGAGCATGGCACCTCTGGGACTCTGGAGTAGACACGCCTGGGAAAGATCCCCCACCCCTGCATCTTGTCTCAATGCCTCCCCGTGCCCCCGCCACCACCATCCCCATCCCCATTCCCGCCAAGGAGCTGGGTCCTGGCATGGGGTCATAACAGAAACCATAGAATTCACATTCTTAGCTCTGCTTATGAATTCAAATGATTATGAAATTCCTACTACATGGCAGGCACTGTACTCAGTGCTAGAAAAAGAATAAAAGGCAGGAGAGAGGAGGAGGAGGGAGAGGGAGAGGAAAGGGATGGGAGGGAAGGACCAGGCAACTTTTCTATGAATTCCCACCAGGAGATGCCCCCTTTTTCTGCAGCGGAGGAGGTCGGCCTCCCCAGCCCCCACCCCACCCACCATCAGGAATAGCCATGTGCTTCTCAGGCCCTGGGACACCCCTCCAGCCCGGCTCACCCAGGAGACCAGCCCCTTGATCTGGGAGCTCTGTCTGCCTCTTGTCCACAGCCCCACTCCTGGCTCCAGTTGGGGTGGGTGGGGCATGCTCCTGAGGGGTAGAGGGGGCAGGCTAGGGGGCCATGGAGCTCTGGGGAGAGTGCCCAGCCCCTGGAGGAGCCATCGGGGATTAGGGGACACGACAGGTGGCGCGGGAGCGTCTCCAGACACTTTCATCTCCCCACCTGGGTCGTGGCACTGTCTCTACCTTTCTGTCTGCCAGCCGCCTCTGCCTGCAGGCCTGCCCTCAACCTCCCCGCCCTGGGTGGGCCTCATCCCCTCCCACCCA
>NW_005360086.1:978617-1000022 GCF_000412655.1 Myotis brandtii | reverse complement strand
CTTCTCGGCCCAGCTCCTCCTGCCCTCCTGCTGGAGGCTGGCCCCAACTCCCCTCACCCCACCGCCTGGACAAGGAGGCATCCCCTTCACGCCTCTTCACGCGGAGGGCCACGTGCACGCCACTCCATAGGAAGCCTGTTTCACTTCACTTCGCCATTTTCCATTTTGCCTCCCTTCCCCCAGGTGACTCAAATGCATCTTCTGCCCCCCAGGCACCGACCAGACATAACAAAAGATGGGCAGGGGCTTCAGGCAGCTCGCAGGGCACAGGGGGGCCTCTGCCCACAGCAGGTGACAGGCTCGGTTACTCAGGGCAGCATCTTTCATTCCTCAAAGAGAGAAGGGGGAGTGGGACAAAAGGGAGAAGGGAGGGTCTAGTTAGGAGCCACCAGCACTAATGCAAGCATGAAGTGCTCCGTGTGTGTCATGCGCTTTGCCCAAAGTGCCTTAAGCTCATTAACTCACCTAATCCTCATAGCAATCTATGAGGCAGACACTATTACCATTCCCTTTTTACAGACGAGAATACGAGGCACGGAGAGGTTAAGTAACTTGCCTAAGGTCACACAGCTAGGTGATCAGGGCAGGATTTGGACCTGGGCAGTCTGGATCTCTGTTCTTGCTACGTAACTTTCTTGTTTAAAAACTCTTCACCGGCCAGCCGGCGTGGCTCAGTGGTTGAGCGTCAACATATGAAGCAGGAGGTCATGGTTCGGCAGGTCACGGTTCGATTCCCGGTCAGAGTACATGCCCGGGTTGTGGGCTCGATCCCCAGTGTGGGGCGTGCAGGAGGCAGCCAATCAATGATTCTCTCTCATCACTGATGTTTCTCTCTCTCTCCCTCTCCTCTTCCTCTGTGAAATCAATAAAAAAATTAAATTTAATTTAAAAAAATTTTAAAACCTTCACCTACAAATCGAGCTGAGGCTCCTTGGCAGGACTTCCAAAGCCCTTCCCAGGCCCCAGGCTTCCTCCGCAGCATCCCCTCCACCTGCACCCGCCTCGGAGCCTGGCTGACTGACTCCCACCTCTGCCAGATCCCTAGCTGTGTGACCTTGTCTTGACATTTATCTCTGTCCCTGCCCCTGGGGTGTGATGTACACCATTTATATGATCTTGGCAGGAAGAGGGAGGCAGTTTCAGAGGCTTCCATTTGCCATTCCCCGCTATGCTGGCTCTAACCTCACTCACAGGCCAGGAAAACTGTGAAGGACTTGCCAACTACTAAGACTGTCCATTCAACATTTCCACGCAGGGACCATTGCAGTGACCAGCGGCTGGGTCTGTGGACCCAGTGATCCACGGTGAGCCAGGCCTGGGCCAGAATCCCAATGGTGACCTCACTTCCAGACATAACAGAGGGGCCACAGCCCTCCAGGCCCCCAGCTATCAAAGCCAACTTGGAGTCCGTGTCCTCTAGTCCTCAACATGTCTGAGTATTTTCCTTTCCCCAGCGTTAGCTACTAAGTCACTCAGGCCCCTTTTCGGAGGCAGGGGGCACCGTTCCCTTATACACTATGTGCCTCAGAGTCACTCTGCCGCCGGGGCCTCGGCCCCTCAGCCCTGAAATGGGGGTGGTGATGCCTCCTCAGCAGATGCAGTGAGATCACCTGTGTCAGGTACCCACCAGGTGCCTGGAATGAGGAGGAGCTCAAAACAGGGTGGGGAGGGAGAAGGTGGAGTTCTCCGATGGGGAGGGGAGGTGTCTGGGTTGTTGGGTGGGCGTGGAGGGGAATGGTCTCTTGCGGGGGGTGGGGGGGGCTGTCACTTAGAGAAAAATGTGCTCTGGAGTGGCCTGGCCAGCCGCCAGCAGGGGCCACGCTGGCACTCAGCTCCCAGGGTAACTGGCACCAGAGCCTATCTCCCATTCCGATCTCCCATCCACCCATGGAGGGCTGTCTGGGGCCAGACCGGGACCCCCTGCCTCCCACCAGCCCCCAGGAGGCCCCAAAGTGGGGAGACACTTCACCAGAGGCAGGGTGCCCCCCACAAGACGCTGGCTGGGGCTGCCGGGCCCTGCCCCTGGAGGAGAGAGGGCAGCTCCCCAGAAGGAAGTCTGTGCGCAGAGGCCGCTGCGGCCCCAGCTCTGAGGGGCTGACAGCGGCATTAGGATGGGGAGAGGCCTGGACTCAGCCCGGGACGATCCCTCTCACTCCTCGTAGGCCCTGTCCCCTCGTCTGAACCAGACACACAGCCTCCCCACGAGGGACCCGGGTGTTTCTGGCTCTGAGGACCAAGTCAAACTGCTTCCCGACGTGATAAACACTAAGACAAAGTGAGACAGAAGGGGCCTGGGATCGCAGACCTGGCGCCGGGCCTGAACCGCAGGTGCTCTCTTCCGTTTCCTCCCCGACAAAGTGGAGAAACACTTCCCCACGCTCCTGCCTGCGCCCCAGGGTTGTCGGGTCAAAATGGAATCACGTGTGTGAATGGGTCAACTGTGAAGTGCTCACAAACTCAAGCAGCCCCTATTTGAGATGAACGGTGTCAATCAACTGCAAATGCAGCCATTGGAGCAAGCGCTCCGCGTGCTAATCCGGGGCAGGTGGAGCTTTCATCACCCAGCAGAGGGCCAGCCCGCTCTCAGCCTCCCAGAACCTTGATCTTCCTTCCCCCCAGGGGATGAGCCGGCCCACCATCAGGATTTAATTCTAGTTCATCTATCCTTGCTCACACCCACCACCTCCCTCTTCCTTGAAGCTGGAACCAGTCAGATGGAGATACAAATAGGAGAGAACCAGCCTCTGGTCTAGGGACCAACTGGCCCCCCTTCCCCCTTTGATTCCAAGATAAGGCCCAGGGCACAGGGAGGCCTAGCAGGTCTGGAACCATCCAGAGGGAGTGGCCTGGAGCCTGCTTCCCACCCACCTGCTCACCTGGGGGTGAGGGGGTTCTCTGAGCCTGGCTTTTGAGGCTGCAGCCAAGCAGGCTACCTGGGAATGGGTGGGTCCCAGACACCCCAGGGGCTCCGTCCTCCTGAGCTCCCCCACAGCAGCCCCCAGCCCAGCGCCAGGGCCTGGGGTCAGATGCAGGGGTGATGGGGTGGCTCTCCCCGCTGTCACCCTCCTGCTCGGCCCTCCTCCCTGTGCCGAGGACTAGGATGGTGTCGGGGAGGAGACAGCCTGGCAGGCCACCATTTCCTGGACCTGGGGAGGGGAGGAGGGGGCCAGATATTGAGAAGTAGGGGGGCTTTGGCTGTCCCTCCCCCCCCACCTCCCTCTGAGGACCCTGCTTCCTCCTCAAAAGCTGAGTGAAAGGCTACTCAGCATCACTGACGAAGATCCAGCGGAGAAAGGGTCGTTTTCTGCAGATGGCGTTAGAGCAGCTGGATATCAGTGTGTGTGTTTGTGGGGGGGGGGGGGGGGGGGGGGGGGGGGGGGGGGGGGGGCAGAGAAGGAGTCCCTTCACAGCCCTTGGCTGCTAGGAGAGAGTCTCCCCAAAATATTAGTGGGAGACCGAGGCCGAAAGAAGCAAGCAGGCGTCTCAGAGGGGCTTGGCCCAGGCCCCGGAGAGATGGTCAAAAGAAAAGCCAGAGGCCTCAAGCGCCCAGAGTTCCAGGGTGAGCGAAGGTCCTTGCATCCCGGACGGAGCCTTTGGGGAGCTGCCTCACAACTCCATCCCCTGTCCCCTCTGTCCCCTCCAGCTCTGCTGTCCTCCTGTCCCCCTTCCCTCTCTCCTTCCTTCTTTCCTTCTCTTTCCTTTTCTTTCACTTATTCCAAGCACTGAGCAGCTACTAGTACTTTCAGCCCAGCCTTGGGAAGAGCTGGGGATGGTCCTACGTCGCTGTGCGGGTCCAGCTCTCCGGGTTGCCATTATCTCTCCTCTTTCCATCAAACTGAGGGGTCCCCAAGCCATCGCTGCTCCTCCCCCCTCAGATTAGGGTTCCCCAGAACCCGGGTCTCCCCCAGGGCCAGGGGGCAGGAGGCGGTGTGCTCAGACAAGTCTGTCCGGGGTGAGCGCACCAGCCTCAGCCCCAATCCCCAGTTTCTAAAGGCAAAACAATGCCCTCACTCCTCCAGGCTTCTCCAGCCAAGGGCCTCAGACTGGGGGCCCTGCCAAGCGGGCAGAGCTGGGAAACAGGCCCCGGTGCTGGGGTGGGGGAGAGGGTGTGAACCGGCAGCCAGTTGTTAGAACCTGGAGGAGAAGCCTTCCCAGGTGAGGAGCTGAGGCCCAGAGAGACAGGAGCCAGCGAGGCCCTGGCCATGCAGCAGGGGAGAGGCCGGAGCCAGCGCCCAGGCCACCGGAGCCTCCTGCTGACCTGACAGGGGACTGAGACGCTGCACTGAGCAATCCCCCTCTCTCATCCCCAGTCCCACACTGGGCCTCAGGTTAGTGGGGGAGAAGGAGACCAGGAGGCCACTGTCCCTCCATTCCTCCCCCCTACACAGCCTTCAGAGGTGGAGGCCACCCTGCCCTTCCCTCTGAACCCATTGTTGCCCCCCCCACACCTGGGCTCTGGGGACCAGCAAAGAGAGGAAAGAGTGGTCCCCAAAGGGTGGCTGAGCAGGGAGGCGAGAAAGAAGGAAAAAGGGGAGGAATAGGGGAGGGAAGGACAGAGGAGGGAAGGGAACCCAGGCATGTGCACACCTCGCACATAAGCACTCTCACATGTGCACACACATTCTCATGGCCATTCGCTCCCTCCCACTGTTCATATTGATGTGTGTAGATATTCTCTCGCCATCAGAGACCCCAGTCAACTTGCACACACACAGTCACACAATCGGGACTCACACGCTGACACACTATCACTCATTCACTTTCAGAAACAATCTCGCAGGCTTGCGTGCACTCACACAAACACCTTCTCACACACTTATCTGCAGTCATGAGCCCTCACCCACACGCACACTGAGTATGCATGCACACAAGCACCCCCCACTCATGCTCATGTCCACACTTTCTCACACACACACACACACACACACACACACACACACACACGCATCCTTCGGCTGCCAGGCCAAGCCCCCTGTGCCCCAGGTCTGGCCAGCTCAGGGGTGCCCCCGACCCCTAGCGCATCAAGTACCTGATCCCTTGTGCACCCCCCAGGCCTGGTCTCCCCTGGTCTCCAGAAACATCCAATATTGGGGACCCTGCTTTAGCCCTTCGATCCCTGAGCTCCCATCTACCCAGTCAGCACCCAACTTGGCCTAGAATCTAGAACTGGAGAACCACCTAGGCCTGAGGGGCAGGAGGCTCCAACCTGGGACATGTGTCCTGCCTGCCCCCCACTGTCTTGAGCCTGAGCCCCCAGCCCAGCCTGCTCCCCCTCCCCCTCCAGGAGGGGCCCTGGAGAGAGCACCTGGGGACACCTGTACCTCAGTGTCCTCATCTGTATAAGGAATGTGGTCATCCCATTCCACGCCCGGGATGGAGGTCACGAGGCTCCCACGTGACGAGGGAAGGGCGCCGTCAGCTGGAAAACATTGTGTCCAACCTGGGGGTTAGTCATGCCTTCCCTATGATCACCCCTCCTCCTGGCGTCCTTGGGAGCAGACCCAGGACGTCAGACCTGCAGCCCCAGGGGAGACTCCAACCGGCTCTCAGCCCTGGGACTCCATCCACACACAAACCACCCACTGCCAAGGTTTGCCCCCCAAGGCCAGTCTCTCCAGGGGAGCCTGGGTCCGTGGCACCAGGTACCCTGGGAGTGGCAGGGAGGGAATTGGGAGCCTCTTCTCTTTGGGATGAAACTCCTCCACCTGACTGGCAGGTCCTCTAGAGACACCCGGGCCCTGGAAGGGGTGGAGTCCAGCCAGATGCCCACTGCCTCGGGGGGCAGGGATTTGTAGGATTCGTGATCCCCTGTTTCCCATATCCAGTGCCTGCAAGGCCCCCTTTCTCCTGGGAAAGAGGCTAGACATGGCTCCACCAGCCAGAGGGCCACAAAGGCGGCCACTGGGTGGGAGGTCAGTCTGGCCAGAAAAACCAGACTCGGGGAGGGCCTGAAGGCTGTCCAGGGAGGAGTGGGAGGCTGTGCCCAGAGCCCAGAGGGCACCCATCAGGGAGGAGGCAGTAGCCAGAAGCTGGCTCAGCGTGTTGCCTGCAGACTGCCCCAGGGTCAGTCTCAACTGGGAGCCAGGGGACGGGTGGAGGCCCAAAGCCCAGGTTCTGGGTGGAAGAGGCACAGATGAGGGGGGCAGATCACCGTCAAAGGAAGGGAGAAAGAAGAGAGAGACAGAGACAGACAGGGCTTGGGAGAGAGATGGAGAGAAAATATGGCGATAAAGACAGAAAAAAGTCCACAGTCAGACAGAGAGCAGACCAAAGAAGAGAAGGGGAAGGAGTCGGCAACCTGGGGAGGCCACCGGGCCCACCTGGAGCTGGTCCCTGATCCAGACAGAGCATCAGAGAGAGATGCAGAGCCAGGGAACCAGGAGCAGAGGGGAGAGAGAGGAGACAGAGAGAGACAGGGGGAGAGACTGGAGAGAGAAAGCCAGGACGGAGAGCCAGAGCTGGATGCAGAGCAGGGAAGGGAGTGAGGGTGCGAGGCAGCCTGGGAGGCTCTAATTATGGGCGGGTGGCGGGTGGAAGCAGAGGGCAGCCTGTTTGAAGTCTGTGGTGAGAGGCATCAAAGAGAGAGGAGGGAGGCCAGCAGGGCGAGGGAGACAAAGGAAGGGCCACCCTCTGCTCAGGCCCACCTGGACCTCCTCGTTCACAGCTCCCCCCCGCCCCCAAGCCTCCAGCCTTCCTCCCCCCAGCTGCTCGGGACTGGCCAGAGGGCTGAGCCACCTCATCATGAGCCGGGGACTCAGGGCCAGTTGGCCCAGCTGCCCTCCCGTACAGCTACAACCTTCCTGTCTCCCCGGAAATACGTCCTGGCATCTCCCAGCCCCCACTGTTGGGGTCCCAGGGGGGCTCCAAACAGCTCCAGCACCAGTCTTGCTTTGCCTTTCCCTGGTTCCAGAAAACTCCAGCTGGATTCCCAGCTCCCGCCCCAGCAGGGCATTGCAGGCTCTTGGCTGCAAGGGATGCCCCAAGGTGACCTCCCACCACCCCCTGCCTCAGGTCAGCAAGTCAGCTGCGCGTGGGTCACCACAGGATGGCTTCTGGCTTCTGCAGAGGACTTCTCTTTGCGCCCTCCCTCTTCAGCCCGTTCCAGCATTCTACACCCCTCTAGGCCAGAAAGTCCTTCTGGTGGTCTCGCCCAAATCCTGCATGCTGCCTCTGATTTCAGATAAAGGCCAGGGAGCCTCCGCACAACAGCCCTAGAAACACTCCCAGCTCCCTACGAGGGCCCTTGTCCTTGTTCTTGAGCTTTCTCCTTCCAGCTGCTGCTCCTTGGACCCATTGTCCCCAGCTGGTTCTGCCATTGCAGGGCGGGGGGAGGGAGGGTGGCATGGGGCAGAGAAGCCAGGCCGACTTGAATAGGAATCCTGATTTTATGACCTCCTAGACCAGCGGTTCTCAACCTGTGGGTCGCGACCCCTTTGGCGGTCGAACGACCCTTTCACAGGGGTCGCCTAAGATCATCCTGCATATCAGATATTTACATTACGATTCATAACAGTAGCAACATTACAGTTATGAAGTAGCAACGAAAATAACGTTATGGTTGGGTCACAACGTGAGGAACTGTATTTAAAGGGCCAGAAGGTTGAGAACCACTGTCCTAGATGGATAATGCTGGCATATTCTTTAATTTTTCTGAGCCTCAGTTTCCTCATCTGTAAAATGGGTACATTCTCCCTACCTTGAAAGGATATTGTGAAATTTAAATGTGATCATGTATGTGAGGTGCTTGGATCCAGCAGGCGCTCAATGCAAGAGACTCCTAGAACTGTCATGGAAAGCAGTCCCACGGGGGAAGATTTTCTTTCCCCAAGAGGAGGACAAAAGAGAGTCCTCTTGGAGCAAAGAAGAAGCCCAGCACCTGGGAAGGGACAGAGAGATGATTCCACAGCCCACCCCATCCCTCCCCACACCAAGCACACCCTGTCCCCGGCATCTCACCTCCACGTGTCCTGTTACAGCTTCCATTTGCCCCTCAGGTTTGGAGGACCAGGTCAGAGTGTTTTTCCAGTGTCCACCCTCTGTGTCAGGGCAGTGGGGTTGCTGTCAATCTATATCAGTGATTCCCAAAGTGGGCGCTACCGCCCCCTGGTGGGCGCTGCAGTGATCCAGGGGGGCGGTGATGGCCACAGGTGCATTTGGGGGTGATGAGTAACTGCTATTAAAATTTAAAAAAAATTAATTTCCAGGGGCTGAGTAATATTTTTTCTGGAAAGGGGGCGGTAGGCCAAATAAGTTTGGGAACCACTGATCTATATTGTCAGCATCACACCACCTGGAAGATGCCAGGCTGGTCTCTGGGACTTTGGGTCCCTCCAGTATTGACTGAATCTCAGGGAAACGGAAGGAACAGCCCCACATTGTCAGAGCTCAGTCACTTTTCCCCGACCCTCGGAAGGCGTGAGCCGCCAGAGAACCACAGCTGCTCAGTCTGCGCTCTGGATCTGACTAAGAGGAGCCACTGCGCCTGCCAGCATGGGAGGAAGACGATGGCAGGCTCAGGAGAGCCAGAGGTGGACACCACGATGAGCCATGTCCAAGTGCTCTGACCCTCCAACTTCATAGGTGTGAGCCTCTGAATGCGACGTAAATCAGGTTGCAACCAGGCAGTTCTTCTAGATCTTTCCATAACACGGTCTCTCTCCATCAATCCAGAAAACTGAGAGCTGACCAAAACCATTCTTTTCTTTTTTAAAAATTTCTTTATTAAGTTATTACATCTGTGTCCTTATCCCCACATTACCCCCCATTCCCCACACTCATGCCCTCCCCCCCCTGTTGTCTGTGTCCCTTGGTTACGCCTATATGCTTGCATATAAGTCCTTTGGTTGATCTCTCCCCCTTACCCCCACCCTCCCCTACCTTCCCTCTGAGGTTTGACGGTCTGATCAATGCTTCTCTGTCTCTGGATCTGTTTTTGTTCATCAGTTTATGTTGTTCAAACGATTCTTTTCTAAAGGCTCCTCCAGGTTCCCAAATCTCTGCCACAAATCCACTCTCACACCTATTCACCCACTCTCTCATCCATCTCCACCCTTCCACTCATCCTTCTAGCCTTTCTTCCTCCCATCTGTCTATCCTTCCTTGCATCCATCCAGCCAGCCATCTATCTGCAACCACCTTACAGTTTATCCATTCAACCACTCACGCATATATCCATTTACCTAGATACTCACCCCATCCATTCACCCACCCATCCAAACACTGCCCACTCACCCATCCACATGTCCACCTGCTCACTTATCCATCTACCCACTCACCCACCACCCACACCTGCATCCTCTGCCCACTCACCCGGCATACTCCCTCTGCTCCACACTTACGCACCCCTCACTTCCATAGGCCCATCTCCATGTATTGACCTCTTCTACCGAAGGCAGCAGCCAGATCCCTGACCTCCATGGCCTCTTCCAGTCCCTGGGAAGCCCAGCATATCCCACGGAAGGGACGGGGCTGCTGCTTCGCTGCCTCCACCAAAGAAAGACTGCACCGAAGGAGACGGGCCTCGCTAAACCTACAGAATAACATTTTGCTGGAAAAGATTAAAATGGAGGGATCTTCGAGAACAAAGCAGATGCCAACCCATTTGGCAGGACGAGAAGGGAGTTCCCACACATAACCCCCAAAGCACAGGATGGAGTACAGGAACTGTCTATGGAATGGGGCCCTGGTTGCTTAAGGATGGGGTGTGACTCAGGGAGGGGCCGGGTCATCTCACCCAGCTCCCACTGGCCTGTCTCCATTCCAGAGTTTCCCAAGACGGCAGGCTCTTCAGGGGTGGCAGGGATGGGTACTGAGGCGGCAGAGGCCCGGCCAAGGGAATGATGAGGGTTCTCTTACCGAGTAGTGTCCAAAGAGATCCCGGAGGGCACTGGGGCACGGCCCTCAGCAGGAGCAGGCCTTGTTTGCAGTGGCGGGTGGCTGGCAGGTGGCTGCACGTTCACATACCCTGTCACACCCAGAATCACACACACACACACACACACACGCACGCACACCCAGAGTCCCATCCTGGGTCTATTACTCGCCAGCTGTGTGGCTTTGGGGAACTTCTCAGAGCCCCAGTTGAGCACCTCTGAAACGGGAGAAGTAGCCATGCTGCCCGCTCTGCTGAGAAAACCCAGCACAAAAATGAGCACAAACCTGAAAGCACTTGGAGAATCGTTTCTAGTTTTGCACACGACAAAGCACGAGGCCTGAGACGGTGACTCTCACCGTCCTAGTCACGCTCCCGGATGGGAGCAAAGCCACAGGTGGCTCTGCAGGAACACAACCAACAACCTAGACCCACTGTCATTCCCAAGTCTCCCCCATCAGCTCCTCCGACCCCACATGAGACCCACAGCCTCCCTCTCCGGGGTGGGCTGAGCCCTCACCAGAGGGGAGCCCCTCCCCCCCACCTGCCGTCAGTGCTCACAGGCCTGACTCGTCCTCCCCCAGGAAGGCAAAGGGAAGGAATGGAAGGTCGGGGCTGCAGTCAACGGTGTGGGAGGAGTGCAAGGGCCAGGAATAAAACATCCAAAGACAGGGGTGCCCACAACGATGCCAGCCTGCCCAGCACATGCTGGAGGGACCCAGGGGAGACCTGGCCAGCTGTGGAAGGTGTGGGTCCCAGGATCCACTTTTCAATGGGCTGCATCTCTGCCTCCACCATGGTGCTGGGGGCAGGGGACACACACACACACACACACACACACACACACACACACACACACACGGGGGTGGGGGGCTGGACAGGCTGTGATGAGGGCACCAACTCTGAGCTCGGAGGTGTTGGTGCCAGCCGGGTGGGCTGGCAAGAGGTGGGGAGAGGGCGGTGCGGGCAGCTAATCCCCCCAGCGTCTCCCAGACGCCCACAGAGACCAGGGTGAGCTCTTTGTCTGAGCAGAGACGACAGAGGGGCGGCGGGCAGGCGGCGGGCTCCTCCTTCTCTCCCCTGCCGCCAGCCCAGGACAGGTAGAAGCCTGCCGTCTGTGGGGATGGTCGGAGGGAGTGGGGCTGAGAGGATTAGAGGAGAGACAGGCGCTTACAACTTGTAGGGTTCCCTCCCTCAGTCTCAGAGGGCCTGTGGCTTTGGGGTGGGGGGGTCCCCGGAAGGGCAATGGGGCACGACCCTCAGCAGGAGCAGGCCTTGCTTGCAGTGGCGGGTGGCTGGGAGCCCAGCTGCAGTCACATACCCCGTCACACCCAGAATGACACACACACACACAGCCAGAGCCCCAACTGTGCATCCACGCGTGTGTTTACCCGCAGTCTCACACACAGGCCGCATCCAGGTGGGTGATCACACAACCCCGCGAGCTCACAGTTGTACGGTTTAAAACAGCTCTGGGCCCTCATCTACCACCACACTCGCAGGCTGCCCCCAGAAACAGCATGCTGGGGCCACACGCTGCCCTAGTCCCCCACCACGGAGCAATGCCACGGTCACCCGTGGGTCATCTCACACCTGCATTCCACCAGAATCCCACAACACAGTCACACCACGGCACCAGGCCACCGGAGCAGGTCCCGGCTCTGGCCCCGTCACACAGCACCCAGTGATGCCTGCCGCCCAGCAGCACACGATGCAGGGGCACCCTGCACACCTGGACGCAGCACGTAGCACCCCTCGGCACGTGGGAGCCTCTCTCTGCGCCTGTTTCTTTTTCTCTTGCGTGATCTGTCCCCCAACCCTCCCACCTTCTCCAAACATCGATGCCCAAACATGTCTATCTCCTTAGAGAGAACGGAAAGGTCACCCCTGACTTCCTTAGAACTCTGCCCCCTGCCTACCCTCGTGATTAAGAACAGGTCCCCAGACTCCCAGGCCAGGGCCAAGCCCCAAGAACAGCCCGATGCCATGGACATGCTGGAGCCAGGCCACGCCTGGGCAGGAGGAGGCAGGCAGAGGTCTCCCCAGGCCTGCCCTCCCATACCTGCAGGAGCCCTAGAGCCCACAGAGTCTGTCAGACCTTGGTTGCCCTGGTTGGCATCAACACTCACCCCCGCCCCCAGCCATAGAGATGGGCAGGGTCACAGTTGCCCCTTCTCCTCCCTGACCCCATGCCCTGCCCCGAAGCCCGTCTGCCCTGCAACCCATGAGCCCGGCGTTGGCAAGCTGAGTCCCACTGTGGCCAGCGCCTCCAAGGATGAAAGACCTCTGGCTCCTCCAGAAACCAGGGCTAAATATACCCCTCATCAGCTTTCTTGTGCCTAACGAGAACCAGCTGGGCAAGACCCACCCTTCCGCCTGCAGGACAGGCCCTGGACCGTAAGACGATGGACAGATCATCGGTAGGCAGCTGCCTGGGAGCCATGCCCGAGGAGCAGAGCCTGGAAGTAGATGGCGAAGAAAGCCATGCCTCTCAGCATCCCCCTCCCCAAGCTCCCATCACAGTGCTCCCTGAAGCAGGCCACGTGCGAACAAGCCTGGCCCCTGAAAAATGGGCGACTTCGGAGCCTCAGTTTTTCTATCTGCAAAATAGGGATAAAACAGCACTGACGTCATAGTGCTGTTGTGCCCGGTAAATGAATTAGCGCAGGTAACGTGCCGGGACGGTACCTGGCACACAGTGAGCACCCAGTAAATGCTGGTCGTCATTATGAAGATGTGGGACACACATCCCAGGGGGCAGCGCTGTCCTGAAGGTGCAGGGGTTGCACAGTCTTGGACAAGCACAGAGATATGGGCTCAGGACTAGCCAGCCACCTCAAGTCGGCAGGGCTGGGGGCTCGGGGCAGAGGGATGGGCCAGTGTGAGGCAGGTCAGTGAGGGGCGCAGGGAGGGGTCAGATGAGCCAAGGCACGGCCCCCACCGGCCCGGCCCGCCAGGACTCCGCCCCAGGCTGTGGTCTGCACTGTGGCTGCAGCTCCCACGCTGCGGCCCAGTTTAGCGGCTCCAGCCCTCGGCCCCAGGACAGCCCACTCTCCGGCCCAGTCCAGAGGCCTGAAATAGGAAGGAAGAGGGGCCTAAAAATAGCCCTAATTACAGAGGGGCCCACGGGGGTGGGGGGTGGCGGCTCCTCTCTGGCTCCTGGGCACTGCCACAGCCGGCTCAGGATCCTGCTCAGGCCCTGGGGAAGGGACCCCACCCTGGGCCTCCTGTCCCCAGCCCACAGCAGGCCTCCCAGTGGGACAGAGAGTGAGGGGGTGGGGTGGGGGGAGGGGTCAGTAGGGGAGCTGAGCCCACGTTGGTCCCCTCCACTGCCTCCAGGGCTGAAACCGCCCACCCTCTCTGCTCCCCATTCATGAGGGTCACTGAGCACCTCCTGGCCTGAGAGCACCCACAGAGGGCATTGCCCTCACTCAGCCTACCGTCCCTCAGTCCTAGCTCTGCCCTGCCCCCTCCAGCTCCCCCCCCCAAGAAGCCTGCCTTGACCACCTTCACCTAGCTCTGGCTCAACACCCGTAGGGGCTCCCGGAAGCAGCACCTTTGTCTCCCCCATTCATTTGGCTCCTGGGGCGGGGTTGTGTTTACCCATCAGCCTGGGGGCTCCCAGAGGGCAGAGAGAGGCCGCCTTTTCTACATTTTAGAAGAGACAGAACACGAAGATGCATGGAGAGACCAAGGGGGAAAGAGAACCCGTCCCACCGTGGGCAAGGGACTATTTCTCTGGGTTTTCGTCTCTCCTGTGTGAAGGGGGGATGCTAACCAGGACCTCAGCCTGCCCAGGAGGAAAAGCTGTCATGTGTCTGAACACCCTTTCGGGATGTTCCCCTGAGGAGGCACCAGAGCAACCACAGGGCGCTGGGAGCTCCTGGCCCCCACCCTGGCCCTGCCCATAGTTTGCTGCTTGTTTTCCTCTATGTTTAAAGTCTCAGGAAGGCGTTGGACAGGGTGTGGGTGTTGTGAAGGGTTAAAGGTGGTTTATCATCCAGGGCTTTTGGGGAGGGTAACCCCAGCATGGAGGGACGCATGAGGCACTGGTGCCACCTGGTGGCTACAAATAGCAATGCCGGTCACTGTGTTGAGAGGGAGGAAAAACTGGGACAGGCGTGTAAAAGGAAAGGAGGGAGAAGAGAAAGGAGAGAGGAGGGGAGGAGGGAGTGAGATAGGAGAGGAGGGGTCACGGGCCTCCAGCAGGAGGGGAGATGCTGAAGATGGGGACCAGGGAGGCTGGCACACGCCCCAGAACACTTGGCGACAGCCTTTCAGAGGCTCCCAGACGCCACAGGGGCCCCTTAGAACATGGCTCTGAGCTGTGAGGCCGGAAGGCCAGGAGGCCGAGATCCAACAGGTCAAACCAGGTGTTGCCCCATAGGGACACCCCAGCCCGCAGGCCCAGCCTTTGACTGTTGGCCCCGACTCCAGGGATGGGGTGAAAGGTGTTGCCCCATAGGGACACCCCAGCCCGCAGGCCCCAACTCCAGGGATGGGGTGAAGGGGGGTCCCCGTGAACCCTGGCCAACTTGGCCCCACAGCTCCCCGAGGACATGTGGGAAGACAAACACACTTCTGCATACATCGCCCACAGCACACACCTGGCAAGCCCCGTGGTGGACACCCATGACACGCAGCTACGTGATGCAGATGGTTTGGGCCAGGTAGGTGGAGTGCTTGGGGCCCCCACCTCACCCTCTCCCCTGCTTCCTCTCAGGGGCGGGAGGCAGAGGGTGAACTTGTTTACCACTTCTGCTCCAGGCAGTGGTGATGAGCTCAGACTGGCCCATTGCCCTCCACGGGCAGGGCCAGGCCTGAGTCATGGGGGTCAAATGACTGCAGAGGCTAAATAGCTCCCATCCTGCAGCCCCCAGGAGCTGCTGGACACCCCACCCTTCCCCCCGTGGTGGGCTGCCCTTCCGAAGCAGTCAGGCAAACGGAGAGGTGAGGGTCCCCAGGTTCAGCCACTACTGGCCCCCTCCCCTGGCCAGAGGACAGCAGGGCAGATGCCCACCCCTTTGTCTCTGCCCAGCCAGGCCCACTTCCCTGACCACCCATCTAGGCGCATTCCCTGCCCTCTGGGGCGGCCTAGTTCAGGCCAACACCCTCCCAGAATGCCAAGCACTTCGTCAGTCACATGCAAGGCCCCAAATGCATCTTAGAAATAAATGACATGTTGGGGGAAAAAATGGTTGCCTTGGAGATTATGCTACTTCTCCCAGGACCTCAGTCTGCTCCACTGTAAAACGAGGAGGGGGGGTCCATGTTCTGCAGGGCACTTCCCATTTGACCTCTGCCCTTGGCCTACAGTACCTGTGCCTGGGCTGCAGCTGATGGAGCTAAGAGAACCCCTGGCTCTGTTCCCCAACAGACCTATAGGCCTCGGGGTTCTCTGCTGATCAGGAGACCCACACCCTGACCCCCTAGGACAACTGGGTAACCAAGGGCAGCGCCTTTGACATGTAGCAATGATTCCATGTTTGTGATGTATTTTCATCTTTCACAGTCTCTGCTAATACTGTGGGGCATTTGATTTGAAAGTCAATTCTTAATGAATTCAAATGCCCCCCATTTATCTGAGCTTTCCCAAAGTGACAGCTCCCGTGGGACCCCTGCATCCCCCAAAGGCCCCCACTCACAGGGAGTCCACTCCACCACTGCTGCCCCAGAGCGTCCTCCAGTGGTGCATGCAGCCTTCCACCGCTGGCTGGGTTTGGATTGTTTAGCCTTGCCTCCCAACAGGACCCCTGGCTCCCTTGGCCAAGACTGGAGTCCTTCACTCTTGAAAAAAAAAAATTCTTTTATTGATTTCAGAGAGGAAGGGAGAAGGGGAGAGAGAGAGAGAAACATCAGTGATGAGAATCATTGACCGGCTGCCTCCTGCACGCCCCACACTGGGGATCGAGCCCGCCATCCGGGCATATGCCCTGACCACGAATCGAACCATGACCTCCTGGTTCATAGGTTGATGCTCAAACACTGAGCCACGCCAGCTGGGCTGGAGCCCTTCATTCTTGACACCCTCTCACCTCCCAGCTCTCACCGCTACACCCCCAGGTGTGGCACAGGCCTGTACACACAGGCAGGTTTGGTCCAGGTCCTGTCACTGCACTCACTGGTAGCATTGGCAAGGCCAGTCCCCCAAGTGAGCATCACTGTCCCCATCGTAGAAAAAAGGGTTGGAAAAGATGACCCTGAGAGCCCTCTGAACCTGAAACTCTTGGGCTTTTCAACCGGCCAACAGGAGCCTCTGCTTTGGTTGCAAAACAGAGTGAGACCTGGGGAAAGAAAAAGGGCGAGAGCTCCCTCCCCTGAACACCACCCTCCCAGCCCCAAGCTGGCACTGGCTCTTTCCCGTTGCTCCTTGGCACTGCCCACTTCCTCCCGGCCACCCCCTGGCTTCACTGATCCCGCCCCCTCCCCCCACTGCCTCCCTGCCCCCGGCTGCCTCCTGCTTCAAGCCCTGACAGTACCCAGCCCTCCCCCATCCGCTCCTCTGATCTCCAGCCCTGGCAGCCCCTCTCCCCAGCTTGGCACTGCATCTTTCAGCCCGTTTTCTGTCTGCCAAGCCCGGGCATCGCCCACTCTCCTTGCCTGGGCACTGGAGTTTGGCTTTTGCCTCCTCAAACCTTCAAGCCTCAACACTGTCCTCGCCCACCTGCCCCCTGGGCGCCGGAGATTCACTGACTCCTGTCAGTCAGTGCGGCCATCTCCCCGCCTCAGGGCCCCTCTGCACCTCCGGCAGCGCTGATGGTGGGGCCACTGTCACCCCACTGGGTCCTGAAGAGTCTCTCTCGGGGCAACGACTCCACTGATTCCTGGTGAGACCCTTGATGCTCCCTCATGGGTCCCAGAGGCCGTGGGAAATCCCCCGGAGGACCACTGGCTGATAATGGGGTTCAGGGCCCTCTTGTCAGGACGCGGAGCAGGAAAACTGAAAGCAGATCCTCTGCTGTGGGCCCACAACACTGGTGGGTGCCCTCCTACACCAGGGCAACGGCTTCTGCCCCAGCCCCTCGTACACTGCAGGACTTGCTGCCTGGTTTCATACTGTTGACCCTTCTCCTTCTTAAAACCCCTCTGTGTTGGGGGACATCTGTAATACTGTCAAATATATATTTATTTTTAAGATTTTGCTAAGAGCGGTGCCAAACTAAATAAATAGATAAAAATAAATAATGTTTCTCTTGATCATGAAAAACAAAACAAAACCCTCTGTCCCAAGGTTTTTCATATTTCTCCTCTAGTCTTTTTTTTTTCCTCAAAATGTATTATCTCAGGTGTATACAAATGCATAGATAATAGTACAGCAAACCTGAATCCTCACTACCCAGCTGAGCAACAGATTATTACAAAGGAAATTGAAGTGAGCTGTGTGCCCTCCCCCTCTCTTTCCCCCCATAGGTAAGCTCTCTCCTGAATTTATCACTTATTCCTGTGAGTATTTTATACGTTCACCACATGTATATGCATCCATCTGTAATATCGATCTTTTTAATGTTTTTAATTCTACACAGATGGAACCACACGATAGGTGTCCTGCTGCCACTTGCCCTTTTTGCTCAACATTTTGTGAGTCTTATCCTTGATTCATTCGTGTTCACAGCTGTGTAATATTCCACTGTCACAACTGAGTTATCCATTCTCTTGTTAATGTTGATGGACATTTAGATTACTGTACTTCTTCTCTTGTTTTAAATGGTGAGAGCAATACATGCACATATTCTCACTGTAAAATATTCAAATAATATGGGACATCGCATAGATCAGCGGTTCTCAACCTGTGAGTCGCGACCCCTTTGGGGGTCGAACGACCCTTTCACAGGGGTCGCCTAAGACCATCAGAAAACACATATATAATTACATATTGTTTTGTGATTAATCACTATGATTTAATTATGTTCAATTTGTAACAATGAAATTGGGGGTCACCACAACATGAGGAACTGTATTAAAGGGTCGCGGCATCAGGAAGGTTGAGAACCACTGGCATAAATGATGGATCCCTGTCTTTACCTACTGACCATCTCAGAAGTAACCACTGCCAACCACCCACGTGTGTTCTGCCAGTGCTAGTCCCAGTCTCTACAATATACGTGTGTGTCCATCTATGTGTGTACCGTTATAAGCATCTCCCTCGTTGATGTCTGCACTTGGTCCCCTCTCCTGAGGCACCCATCCTTCTCATTGCTCCTTTTCAGTCGCTCTCACCCCACCTCTTTGTCCATCACCTGCCTCTTCAATATTGAGGCTGCTCAGATCTGCAGCTTCAACCCTTTTATTCTCAATTTCCCTGGGATAGCTCGGTCTCCCCTCACTTCATCATCCCAGCCCACTGGCCTCCTTAAAGCTCTATAACCTTGTCCCTGAGCTTCAAGCACCTCCTGGTCCGCCCCTTGGACAGTAAGACCTTCAAACTGTCAGACTGTCCACATTGACCCCTTACCAGCTCTTCCTTGCCTCCCCAGAGCCTCCCTCTCCCCATCCCCCCAGCTCTCAGACCTGCTGACACCCTCTGCAGTGACCGCCCACTTCCCACCAGCCCAGGCCTGCCATGTCACCTCCAGACTCTCACTCTCACCTCCTAAAAGGCTCCCCCATCTCCAGCGCCTCCCCACTCCCAGCCCCTCCTCACCATCACCTTGTTGAGGGGAAGAGGGTTTGGGAACCGTTGAAGGGGAAAACCCCACATAACTCCCTCGTTCTAAAACCTCCAGTGACTCCCCAGTGTCTGTTGGATAAAGTCCACTCACCCAGCCTGGCCCTCGAGGCCTCGTCCCTTCCCTCCCCAGGTCCCAGCAGCCTGCACAGGGCCTCACTGAACTCAGCGTTCCCCTGCGAGCTCCGTCAGCTCAAGGGCTCCAGACAATGGTCAGGGAGAGGGAGACAGGAGTTAATCCTGAGCCTCGTGCCCAGCCCAGCCGGCCCAGCGACCCGACCCGTGGGAGCTGTCTCGGCCTGGCTGGCTCCAGAGTCCTCCGGACATGAGAAACACACTGTTCTGCAGACAGGGGGTCTGGAAGCTCCACTTGGTAGACCAAGGACAGTGCATTCTAATTACACTTCAATTAGCAGCTCACTCTTCCCCCACACTCCAGAAAGAGAAGGCAGGTTTTCCTCAAGAGCGCCTCCCGCACTAATGGATGGGGTCAGAGGCTGGGTGCCTTGACTGCACACAGACCCCGGGAGAAGCAAGCACTTCGGAGAGAAACTTCTTCACCTCCCCATTTCGGGAAGGGGCAGGACCAGAGCCCACAATCCCCAGCAAGAGGGGCCCCACACACCTTCCTTGGCCCTCAGGCCTGAAGCTCCTGAACCCTGCCCTGAGGTCCCGCACGCTGAGCCTTGTCCGAGAGACTTGGCCGCAGGGAGCTCCTAGTCCAGTGATGGCGAACCTATGACACGCGTGTCAGAGGTGACACGCGAACTCATTTTTTTGGTTGATTTTTCTTTGTTAAATGGCATTTAAATATATAAAATAAATATCAAAAATATAAGTCTTTGTTTTACTATGGTTGCAAATATCAAAAAATTTCTATATGTGACATGGCACCAGAGTTAAGTTAGGGTTTTTCAAAATGCTGACACGCCGAGCTCAAAAGGTTCGCCATCACTGGCCTAGTCTGATGGAGAGACCAGTTCGTCTTCTTGGGAAACGCTCAGCCGATGGCAACATATCAAGGAATGCCTAACATGCGTTTCCTTCATCTGGGCTTTCCTGTAAAAGATGGACGAGTGTCACCGTTTAACTAAACAGCAATAACCATGGCTATCATCTATTAAGAGCCTCCAATGTGCTAGATGCTGCCCGAAGGTCTTTTCTACATCATCTCAACAGCCTTTAAACGTCTCAACGGCCTTTTGAAGTGAGTCTGTTCCTGCCCCTGCCTCTGGGTGAGGTAAGTGAAGTTCAGAAAGCCCGAGGTCACACAGATGGAAGTGGTGGGCTCAGAATTGGAACCCAGAGTCTTACTTGTGGAGAGCGGCTCCCAGGTGGCTGAGTGATGCAGGCTGCCTGAGGCGCAGCAAGTAAACAAAGCTTGCTCAGGTGCGTGTAATTGAGTAGATTCGAAACCCACGAGAACGTTGAGACCGCGCCCTTACTTTCCCTCGTGGAAACTGGTTATAAAATAAAGACTCGGCCTTCAAGCCGTGGCGCTGTCTCTCCATCAGAGAGGGCAGTGTCCTACCCAGGCCCAGCTTTCTTCTCTCATCTGTCTTCTCTTAGTCCTTCACCGCCCCGCTCAGGCTCACCCAACCTGGCTGTGCTGGCGCGGCACGCTTACTCTTAGCCACTATGCTCTGCTTCACTTCTATTGACTTACATCCTTCTTGTGGGCAAATACCCTCAACTGTGCACACTTAGTCTTTCCCTATAGAGCAGTGGCTCTCAACCTTGGCTGCACATTAGAATCACCTGGGAATCTTGTTAAGATCCTGATTTCTGGGCCTCATCCTCTGGAAATTCTGTTTCTTTGTTACTAATGATGAGGTTGAGAACCACTGCTATAGAGCCTAATTGCGAAAGGACGGTGTGGGTGGGTCCAGGCCACATGGGGAAAGGTGATGGAGAAGGGAGGCAGGGTGAGTAGCTCCCAGGGCCCTTTGATGGTGGGGGAGGTGCCTGGTGACAAAGGCAAGGTCAGGGACTGTTTTGAATCATTCTCAGGACAGAGAATTTCTTTCTGAAACCGGTTGACCCTCCCAGAGATAGTCCGGGCATAACTGAGGGGCTAGAAATGCCAAAAGCAAGGCCCGATCATCTGTCACGGCTGTGGCAGGGAAATCTGCCCACACAGTATCCGGGCACAGAGGGCAGCAGCTCCGTGTGCTCCCTAGCACTCTGGGTGCAGAGACCCACTTTCCCAACTCAGGGTTCTGTCCGGGACAAGTGTCGGAAGTGCCCCGAAATGCAAACGTGGGTGAGGGAGGACTCTTTGTTTCTCCCCAAGTGCCCTGCCAGGCACTTTCCACCCGTGTTAACACTGTTACAACGCTTGTCTGTTTTTCATCTCTGTTCCCGGGCAACTCCCATGATGTAAAGTGTTCAGGAAATCCAGAATCACTGAATAAATGCATGAATGTAACCTCAAAGATGGGGGAGCCCGCTGCCTTTTGCAGAGGCCTTAGCCATTGCGGCTTAGGCTGGAAGGGTCCAAGCACAGGGGGCAAAGGCTATTGTGCCAATCACTCACCCCAGGGCACTTTCATCCCACCCTCTAGCGGGGACCGGGGCGGCCCACCCCCAAAAGGCTACGCACCCGGCGTCCTGATGGCCCAGCCCCCTCCTGCCCCTCCGTCCAAGGGACGAGCGGTGGAGTCCACCACCCGCTCTGGCCCCACCTGGATCCGCCAACTCCGAGTTCTAGGAGGGGAATCGGGCTCAGGAGCTCCCACGCGGGGGCGCTGAAAGGCCGCGGGAGGAGTGAAGCGGGGCCCCTGTGGCGCCCTCTGGGTGGTGGGACCCAGACGGTCGGCCAGACCGCGGCTCCCTCCCCTCCAGGGTCCCCACCCAGCAGCCACGACCC
>NW_005360086.1:952898-977645 GCF_000412655.1 Myotis brandtii | reverse complement strand
CTCCAACGCCAGGGCTGCGAGCGCCAGCCAGACCGCAGCCCCAGGGCAGTGCCGTAAATAGCCGCGGTTTCCATCCCGGGCCTCGCGTCCCTCCCGGCCTTCCGGATCTTTGGGATTTTCTCTCCCTCTTCCCGCCTCCCTTTCCTCTGCCCCAAGGCCCCTGCCACCTCCCCGCTGTGCACCCACCACATCCTGTCCCCACGCGGGATGGTTCCTGCGCTGGCAGGGCCAGGAAACCGGCTCTGAGGCCCAGGGTTCCAGAGGTCAAATAATCACAAGCATGAAGTGAGGATTAATTGAGCACATACTCTGTGCCCTGTGCTGAGTTCTTTAAGGGTGAGAATTCATGAAATCTTGACCACCATCCAATGAAGGGTGGCCCCAATTTGCAAATGGAGAAACAGGCTCAGAGATGCTCCTTGGGTGCAAAGGTCACCGGTTTGGACATGTAGCCATCTCCCCCAGCAGAGACTAAGGCTGTTACTCTGCCCTGTGTTGCTTGCTCCTGTGGGCAGAGGCCTCAGTGGGAGGTGGGAAGCCGCCCACTGGGGCCTCTAGTCTGCCACCAATTCTCAGTGTAACCTAGAGCCAGCCCAGCCTGCCCCATGTCCACATCTGTAAAATAAAGGTGATGAAAAGTAAAACTATCCAAGTGGAATGTGAGGGAGTAAGCGCGCTGCCTTTGGGAAGTGCTATGGGAGGCGGAGTGACTGTCACCTGGAATGTTGAGACAGACCCACAGACCAGGCCTGGCTGTGTCCGAGTAGGGCCAGGCCGGGGGGGTCTGCATTTTAGCAAATGCAGCCATCAGGTTTGGGATCCACCCAAGAAATTCCTGGAAGGGAGGAAGGAGGTGTGTGTATGGTTATCCGCCCTCAGACCTCCACACTTGCCCTTATTCATTGCTGCCTTCACTGGCCTGAGCTCAGAAAGACTGCATGTTTAAGGAAGGACCTACTGTGTGCCAGGTACACATGTATGACAGCCCACTCTCAGAGACCTCTTGGCATGATCACCTCCCCATCTGGCAGACCCGCTGGCCCTCTGGGAGAAATAGAGCAAAGCACCTTCTTTCAGGGGCCTGCAGGCTGGCACCAGGCTGTGCAGCTCCGTGAGCTGAGCAGGGGCTGGTTTTGCCTCCATTCTTGTTCTTGGCACCTACCTCTGCTCAGGACACAGCCTGGGAGTGAAGGAGAGCTTCGAGGTATATACAAATCAGAGCTACTTGGGAAAGCCCAGGAAAGGGGCCAAATAATCCTTGCAGGAGTTAGGAATAGAGGCAGAAAAACCCTACTGAGGAGGTGGCCATAAGCTGGACCTTTAAGGATGGGTGGGAGTTCACCAGGTGGAAAGGGAGGTCCAGGCAGAGGCAACAGCCAAAGGCTCCCATCTCTATGCCAGCACTAACTGAACACAGCTTAGCTGCCAACCAGAGGGTCCCTCTCCTGGCCTGTGAGATGCTGTAGGACAGAGAAGGCGGCTTATTCCTCTTCTGTGGCCGAGTGCCTCGCCCAGTGTCCATAATTACAACAGTAATAATAGTTAACAGGTATTAAATATTTACCATCACACACTGTGCTAAGTGCTTCACATGCATTATCTCGTTTCATCCTCGAACAACTTGGGAAATAAGTGCTATTATTAATCTCGTTTTACAGATGAGGATTCTAAGGTTTGAAGGGGCTAAGTAATGTGCCTAAGGTCACACAGCTACTTAGTGGGGGAGCTAGGACTGGAATTCAGGTCTCTCTGACCGCAGGTCCCTTGTTCTAAATCAGCGGTTCTCAACCTGTGGGTCGAGACCCCTTTGGTGGTCAAACGACCCTTTCACAGGGGTCGCCTAAGACCATCCTGCATATCAGATATTTACATTACGATTCATAACAGTAGCAACATTACAGTTATGAAGTAGCAACGAAAATAATTTTATGGTTGGGTCACAACATGAGGAACTGTTTTTAAAGGGCCAAAGGTTGAGAACCACTGTTCTACATGGATGGATGGATGGATGGATGGATGGGCAGAACTAAGTGAAGAAGGGCCTTGAGTGCCATATTAGGGAACTTGAACTTTATGCCGAGGGCAATGGGAGACATTGGAAGTACGTGAGCAGGGAGAAACAGCTGGGGGTAGGGCTTTAGAAAGATCACTTTGGCAACAGTGGGAAGGTAGCTTAGAGCCGGTGACACGAGCAGGAAGCCATTTCGCTGGCAAATCCCAGTTCCCACTTGTGAGGAGCCTCATTTCGCTAAGCACTGTGTTATTTCTCTCAGGGCAAGACCTGTGTTCCTGTGTGCACATGGGACTATTGGCAGAAGGGAACACTGAGGAAGTGGGGAGACAGTGGTGGGACACTAGCTAAGTTCTGGGGGGGGGGCTCTCTCAGGGCGGGGCAGAGCACCTGGAAGGGAGGAGCCATCCAGTTCCCCTCCCATTTCCAAGGTGACAAGGCCGCTGGGCTTGCAGTCAGGAAGCTGGAAGCACAGGTCCCACACACTGCCCCCTGTGCACCTGCCTCCAGAGGGAAAGCAGCCAACGGCGAGGGTGAGGCGGCTGTTGCATCAGAGCGCTAAGCCTGGGATCAGGTGCTGGGGGCGGTGGTGCAAGAGGGCTGGTCCCTCCTCTGATATCATTGGCCTTTCCAGCTGGGAGGGAGGGGAGTCACAGGAAATGTCCCTGGGAGGGCAGATAAGCTGGAGGAAGAAGCAGGGTAGCTGGAAGGACGAGGAACAGGTGGAGCCTCCCTCACCTACAAAGGAGCCAGAGGGAGGACCGGCCTGCTGGAGGCCCTGCAGGCTGAGAGGGACTCGCAGAGGGTCCCAGCACAGAGCCGCACTCACCATGCCGCTCCGCCTCGCACTGCTTCTCCTGACGGGGCTGTCTGCCCGCACTGCGGCAGCTAACAAGAAACTGGCACCCGGTGGCACTGAAGCAGGGTCTTTGGTAACCGTGACCCTGGAGGTAACTTTGGGGAAAGGCAGGGGGTGATCTGTGGTTGAGGGGAGAGCAGGCTGTCACTGCAAGGCAGGTGGTCCGATTCCCCTCTGCAGGTAGGTTCAAGGCCATGGCCCCTGGCCTGACTGAGCTCTAAAGGGACACATGCCTATGGGGCACGGGGGGGGGGGGGGGGGGGAGACTGACTATTTAACACCTATTTGACATATATGTCCTAAATGCCTCATAAACATTAACCCATTATGGGGAAAGTACCATTTCATAGATAAGGAAACTTGGACACAGAAAGGTCAGGTCGTTTGTCCAAGGTCACACACCTTCAAAAGCACAGCTGCACCCCTTGCCCAAGGTCTGACTATGTGTCTGGGTCTCAGAGGACATTTTCAGAATTTCAAAGGAAGCAACTTGGGCAGGATCCCTGTTTTGTCTCACACGTAGAACTCTCATTCCCTGACGAACGCTGGGGAGAAATCAAGAGGTTTGGGACCTAGCACCCGTGTCCCACCCCATGTGGTAGGGGAGACAAAGGTCCTGACCTTGGGGAGCTTCTAGGCAGATGGGGAGAGAGGCCACCAGACCTGAAGGCAGGACTGGTGCTCAGGGAAGGCTTCCAGGAGGATGGACAGTGGGACAAGGCCAGGCCTGGCTCCTCCCAGTCCCAGGATGGGGAGGACACGGGCCACAGGAACAGCCATCGAAGAGACAGCCATTGGTGGTGGGTTCCCTTCCTGGTTTGTCTGAGCGTGGAAGTGTGTGCCGTTGAGAAAACAAAAGGATGGGGAGGCCTGGGTTCAAGTCTCAGCTTCTCCACGGACTTCGTGTGACCTTGGGAAGGTCACTGCTGCTCTCTGGAGATCAGTTTCCTCGCCAGAAAGATGGGGGGAAATACCCCGACCCTCACGGCATTTTTCAAGCTTTACGGAGTCTGTGCCAAACATCAGGGGACCTGACCCAGGCATAGGGCAGCCGCGCTGTGACGGGGCTCCCTATGCAGCCACATGGAACATCATCAACTTCAACTGGTACCGCTCACTTTCCACCTGCAAGCACCTCCTGGGCAACTGGTCTCCTGCTTCTTCTCCTTTATTCTCAGTTACATCCCATCCCCCTGCTTCCCGAGACACAGGGCTTGGAATACGGGAACCATTAAGACGAGTGAGGTGAAGGGAGGGATGGAGGCACTGCCAGGGGCCATCCAATCCCCTCCCTAGCTCCCAGGCTCCCTGCCTGCAGTTTTCCCTCAGTGTTTTCAAGGGTGATTGGGTTAAATCAGTGGTCGGCAAACTTCGGCTCGCGAGCCACATGGGGCTCTGTGGCCCCTTGAGTGTGGTTTTTCCACAAAATACCACGTGCGGGCGCGCACGTACAGTGCCATTGAAACTTCATGGCCCGTGCACAGAAGTCGGTATTTTGTGGAAGAGCTACACTCAAGGAGCCAAAGAGCCGCATGTGGCTGGCGAGCCGCAGTTTGCCGACCACTGGGTTAAATGGATAAGGAGAGGGCTTAGAGGGGGGCAGGAGTCCCTCCCGAGTGAAAGAGAAGGATGTCTCCTAGGAACCACCCCCCCCCTCCCGAAACCCAGTGGGTGAGGGAAAGGTGAGCATTATTTAGTTTATAAATAGCCCTTCTCCCCAGCTTGTATTCGATGGCCGCCTCTTACCAGGGCACAGTGGTTTTCATGAGCTTTCCAGAAATGGCTCCAAATCTCCCGAGAGACTATCTGGTTCCTGGCCAGGCCAGGCGACTCCAGCAGAGAAGCTGCCCCAGCCACTGACGTCCGGGGGAGGAGACAGATGGGAAGGGACTGAATTGGTCCACGTCTTAGAAGAAAATCCACTTCTGGTCCTAAAAGTTGGGACGAAACAAACTATGTGAGGAATAGGGGTTTTCTGCACCCCAGCCAGGTCCCTGCTGGTTCCTGGAGCGCCAGCGCTGCCCCTAGGGAAACTGGGGATGGAAGAGGGAGCCCCCATCCCCCTGCTCCCCCGGCTCCCAGCCTCCTGGCAGGTGCTTCATCACTTTGCTCGCTCGTCCTGTCTTCAGCCTTCCTGGAAAAGGAGACCCCATCCTCTTCCCTCTTCCCACTGTCAGAGAAAGGCCCTTGTTCAGTGTTCTTTAACCCACACGGGCTGAGCTTCTGTCTGCCAGGCGCTGTGCCAGGCACCGGGGATGCAGAGACATGAAGAAGGTCTAATGAATGTCACCCACTGTCACTCTCCCACCAGTGAGCCTCTCCCCCTCTTAGCAGGGGCCACAGAAGGAGAGAATTTGGCCAAGGCTAATGGAGGAATGACTTCAATCCATAGCCCCTGGTCCAGAACTTTCACTGCATTAGCTCAAGAAAATGTCTTTGCCCAAAGTAGTGGCTTCTACTCCAGGCCACAGGCCACGTTCCTCATGGGAGGCCCAGGCTCTAGGGCAGGGTGAATCTGGGGCAAGGGCAGGGCAGGGGAGGGCGGGGGGGATTGCCCGAGGAAGAAAGGAGACCAGGTTGGGGTTGGGAGGGGAAGCAGTCTCACCTTGCCTATGGGGTGCTCACCCTGAGTCCCTCAGCGGCCCCTCCTTGTCTATGTTGGGGACATGCCCCCAGGTGGAGCAGAATCCAGGCTCTGGAGCCAGACTGCCTGAGTTTAAATCCTGGCTCTACCACTTCCTGTGTGATCTTGGACAAATCACTTAACCTCCATAACGCTCAGTTTCCCATCTACAAAATGGGAATAACTCATAGTCCCTACTTCATATGGTGGCTGTGAAGAGTAAACGAAATTATGCTGTTGTGTTTGAGCCTCTGAGGCAGGTGACGGCTTCAAGTCCTGGAGCCGCTCTCACTTCCTAGCTGGTGACCTTGGATAGATAATTTAATCTCTCTGCGCTTTCATCTGTAACATGGTGACAACGCCCGGCTGGCATGGCTCAGTGGTTGAGCATCGATCTATGAACCAGGAGGTCACGGTTCAATTCCTGGTCAGGACACATGCCCGGATTGCGGGCTCCATCCCCAGGATGGGGCATGCAGGAGGCAGCTGATCAAGGATTCTCTCTCATCATTGTTGTTTCTATCTCTCCCTCTCCCTTCCTCTCTGAAATCAATAAAAATATATTTTAAAAAATGAAATGGTGCAATAATAGTACTTACATCATGGTGTTTTGGTGAGGATCAAAGAGAATTAATGTTAAAGTGCTTAGAACAGAGCCAGGAACACAGTAGGTGAAACGCTGACTATAAATTATTACTGCATAACATTGTGTAATACATGCAAAAGAGCCCCGGGCCAGCACAGAGCAAATGTCACTGAAACTGTTATTGCTGAGGCTGCCCTCCCTGACTCCCCGCCAGCCTTCCTCTCGCTCTAACAAACTCTCTGCCTTTTCAGGAAGGTGTTGTCCCCAGCATTCAGCTCCAGCTTCAGGAGGTAAAGAGGGACAAAGCCAGCCAGTTCTTTCCACTGATGGGGAAGCAGGCGGGAGGTGAGTGACAAAGGTGGGCAGCCCCTGGAGGAGTGATTCTGAGTGGGTCGTTTCACCAAGCCGGCTCCTAGCTTCTGGGCCAGTAGGGGTCGCTCATGCGATGGGGTGGGGAAGAGTGTCCACATAAATGATCCAAACCAGGACACTAGAGGTGTTAACTACACCAGGTAAACTTGGGATGTCTCTGGCATATGGGAATGTAGGCACCCTAAGAGTAGAAGTCAATGTTTTGCACCCTCTGGTATCATTACCTTTGATACTGTGGATGGATTTGGAGCTACAGATCAGCAAGTAGATGTGACCCAAGCCACAGTCCAAGCTTTCTAGTTCTATTTGTTTCCGATAGAATTAATTTTTAAAATATATTTTTATTGTTTTCAGAGAGGAAGGGAGAGGGATAGAGAGATAGAAACATCAATGATGAGAGAGAACCATTGATCGGGTGCCTCTTACACACCCCATGCTGGGGATCGAGCCAGCAACCCTGGCATATGCCCTGACCGGGAATTGAACCGTGGCCTCCTGGTTCATAGGTTGATGCTCAACCACTGAGCCACGCTGGCCGGGCTCCAATAGAGTTATTAAAATGAACCTGTTCCCTGAGAGGGCCCTCAATGTGGGAGTCATGTCCTGGGGGGACAAGGATATTAGTCTGTACAGAGAGCAGTTTTTTTTCTTATTGTTAACATTATATGTATATTGGTGAGGGTATGAAAGACCTAGCACTTTTATAACCTGTCTATTTAGAGCAGCGGTTCTCAACCTGTGGGTCTCGACCCCTTTGGGGAGGTCGAATGACCCTTTCACAGGGGTCACCTAAGACCATTGGAAAACACATACACCTATATAATTACATATTGTTTTTGTGATTAATCACTATGCTTTAATTATGTTCAATTTGTAACAATGAAATTGGGGGTCACCACAACATGAGGAACTGTATTAAAGGGTCGTGGCATTAGGAAGGTTGAGAACCACTGATTTAGAGGAAATGTTGACAATAGTCCTCAAAGTTGGAATGCGCATCAGGGAATCTATCAAGTAGAAATACGTAGCCCTGAGGTTGTACCTGAGCATTCATTGACAACATGTCTGCAATGGCAAGAATTTAGAAATAACATAAAAGCCTTCAGTAGGAGAATATAGTCACCCTAAGGGTAGAGGCAAATCCTTTGCATCCTCTGGAGCCAGATTTCCTGAGCCAGAACCCTAGCTTCCTGGTCAAAATATATTAGGCACATCCATATATAGCCTTTGTGGCCATTGAAAAGGATGAGGCAGATCTGTGGAAAGTTACAGAAAGTTCTCCAAGATACTGGGTAAGTGGAAAAAGCAAGTTATATAACAACATGTATCACAGGAATCTACTTGTTTTTTAAAAAATGACATACTCACAAACATACATACACATGCATAGGGAACATTCTAGGAGGATGATTATCAAATTGTCAACAGTAATGATATATATCTAGGACAGGAAGTGGAGATGAGGGAGAGAGAGTAGAGAGGGACTTTAATTTTTACTGTACAAGCCTCTCCATTACATAATTCTTTTTATAGTGGGCAAGTATTCAAAGACTGCTTTTATAATAAAAAATATAAAAATAGAGAAAACCAACTTGTTACCAAACACTTTTGGCCTTAGTTTCCTCCTCGACAAAATGAGTTTTAGACCCTTTCAGTTTTAGACCATTTATAGCAAGAGCCTATGTTGGAAGGAGTAGGTGTTCTGTTAGGAAAGTGAGAGACCTGCTACCTGACTGTGGGAGGGTTTCCACTCGAGGGACCCCAGCCATGGGACCCAGGAGAACAGTGTGGTGTGCCAAGGGCAGCATCATGCCCAGGCCAGGGAGACTAGCTCTGTCTGGGTAGGGCAGGTGGTCAGGAAAGGAGAGATGGGGCTAGAAGTTAAGTCAGCGAGGGCAGCCCCGAAGGATGTGGGTGAGTCCTTAGGGCACTGGTCCTTAGACCATTTTAGACCTTCCAAATCCAACAACCCATGGGAAGCAGGGGATGGGAGTATAAGAGAAATATTTATTGAGCACCTACTATGCTCACATGTGATTAAATCTCACAATAGTCCCTTCAGATGAATGAGGAAACTAAGGTTCAGATAAGTTCAATGTTTTTGCACAGATGCCCAGGCGGTGCCAGGTGCCAATGACTTCACACTCCTCCACTCTGCCTCCCCGAAGGCAGCCAAGCAGCTTGGCCACACGAGGACGGTGGGGAGTGTCTGCAGTTCCACTGAAGACCCAACACAGGCACTGAGCCCCAAAGAGCCATGAGCCCTTCCCACCTCACCCAGCCCCCAGGGAAGCGGTGCAGCCCTCATTCCTTCTTTCCTTTTTTCCAGGAATACCTCCTATCCAACCAAAGAGAAAACTGGGTGAGTGTTGGCCAGACCTTGCCCTCAACGTGCTCCCTGGGGAGGGTTGAGTCATCCTGGCCTCTAACAAGTCAGGGAGGTGGGGGAGGATCTCTGGCCAGGGGCACACATGCCAGGCTGGCATCGCCAAGGGTGGGGCCAGCCGTGGTTTGGCCACATGCTCGGCTCCCTGGTTGTTTCCTCAGACCTGGTGGTCTGTGCGTGCCTAGGGAGTAGGTGCAGGGATAAGGAAGCCGGGATGAACTCGGTTTTGCCAAAGGTTCAAAATTGCCTTGGGGAATTTTTACCTAAAGCCTAGAATTGGAAAAACTAATCAATTCCCCACCTTGCACCCTCAAGGATCTTAAAAGTGCAAATCGGAGCAGCCTAGAACTCTTTGGTGAAAAGGAAAAACAAAACCAAAAGAAAACAACCATCATTTACCCACCCTCTACCTTCCCACCCCTCACCCCCAGTGCTCTCAGGATCAAGACCAATGCCCTAAGGACTCACCCACATCCTTCGGGGCTGCCCTCGCTGACTTAACTTCTAGCCCCATCTCTCCTTTCCTGACCACCTGCCCTACCCAGACAGAGCTAGTCTCCCTGGCCTGGGCATGATGCTGCCCTTGGCACACTGTTCTCCTGGGTCCCATGGCTGGGGTCCCTCGAGTGGAAACCCTCCCACAGTCAGGTAGCAGGTCTCTCACTTTCCTAACAGAACACCTACTCCTTCCAACATAGGCTCTGGGCTATAAAGATGGGGGAAATCTTCTATTTTCCTCCAAGATTTTTTTCTAAGTGTTGAAGCCATTCCATTTGAAGGGCCATGGGCGTCACCCCAATACTAACATGGAAATGAATGTCCCTCACGCAGAATGTGGGCAGGAATGCTAAGTCACCTTTCAGTGAGCTGGTAACAGCCAGAACTAAAAGCTGTCTCCTGTTTCCCTGACCAAGGCACTTTCCATACCCCCAGGAGGGCCTTTGGGATTTTAAGTCCTGGCTTACCACTTCCCTTCCTTTACGAGGATAACTGAGGGTTGGCTCTGTCCATGCTCTTGAGGCACATACGACTGAATAACAGAAGATATGGCAGGTGAGTCTGTAATTGGGTCACCCTAGATATCTATAGCCAGAAACATGAATTAGGCAAATCGAGGGCCTTGTGTGGAGTGACTAGCGAAGGCTCCAAGAGTGGAGGAGCCAGACAACCCTCCCTTAACCACTGTCCATGTACAAAACTCTTCCCAGGCAGAGGATGAGGACCAGGGGCCAGAGTGAGAGCCCCCATCCCATGCTTCCCAGAGGATGAAAACCCTTCTCCATACCTGGACGCTACAGCTGACCAGCCGGCCAGGCCAGCTCTCTTCTCTGTGTGTCTGTCCTGTGCTCAACACCGGCATGTCCCACGAGGCTCGCAGTGAACACCGTGGGGCTCCTTCCAGGACTCTCGGGCTCAGGAAGCGGTCGTGCATAAATGGGCACTGTTGTCAGTCTCATGCTGGAGTCACCTTGTCCTCCCTCAGACTCTTATTTCATTGCGTAGCAGGATGAGTCTGCCCCCACCCCCCCTTCTCTATCTCCTGTGCCCAGAACATAGTAGGGGCTCAATAAATGAATGAACAGTGATGGCTTCTTCTCTAGTACAGGGCAGAAGGCAGAAGTGGCCTGGGCTCTGCACCATGCCCAGCAGTCTGTCACATCAGCAGGCCAGGAGGCCTTCCCCAGAATTGCGAAGGGCAATACTAACAGCCTGGTCCCCACCCTTGAACGGGAAAACAGGTTTGCCACACAAGTAAGGGCAACAGCCCCAGCCTGAACGCAGACACACTCTCCCGACTCAGTCATGATCTCAAGGACCCAAATCCATGTGTCTTCTGAGTTAGAGAACTGGATCCCCGGTCCTTCATCCATTCTCTTGTCTCTACAAGGTAACTGCTGGGCTATGGGGACACAGGCACTCAGTCATTCCCTGGGCATTCAAACGAGCTCCAGAGGAGTGAAACACTCCCCCGCTCAGGGAGCCCCAGTCTGATGGGGAGACCATTGTCCCTGCCCAGTGGTTTATAGGCAGGTGAGACACAGAGGACCCCAGGATGCTTAGAAAGGGGCCTATCAACCAAAGTAAGCTCCTAGAGGGCACACTTAGGTAATAAACATCAAGGTGTTGAATGAGTTGGGAGCTCTGTGGGTTCAGCAGTAAAGGAGGTTCATCAATTCACTAGGCTACATAACATTGACCATCTCTGTGTCCCTCTCCAAAAAGAAGGAACTGGGTGATGTTTTAGGGGATCTGATTCTTGGGGGGACAGGGTGGCACTAAGCTATCTAAAAGGAAGGGAAGATGAGCCCTGGCCGGTGTGGCTCAGTTGGTTGATTAGGTAGGTTAAGTTCCAAAAGTCTGCCCCCACCCACCCCCACACCCAACCCCAGCATTCTGGTCTCTCAAGAGGCTCCTTCCAGGGCACATGCCCTGGTTGCAGGCTCAATCCCCAGTAGGGGGTGTGCAGGAGGCAGCCGCTCAATGATTTTCTCTCATCATTGATGTCTCTCTCTCCCTCTCTGAAATCAATAAAAAAATATTTTTTAAAAAGAAAGTATATCCCAAGAGGAAACTCCACACCCATTCAAGAGTATGGGTCCCCCCTGGGAGTGAGGAAAATGTTTGGGAACTAGATAGAGGCCAAACTTGGACAACATTGGGATGTACTAAATGCTACTGAATTGTTCACTTTAAAATGGTTAATTGTATGTTATGTGAATTTTACCTCAATAAAAAAACACTCATCATTTAAAAAAAAAAAAGGCTCCTTCCAGATCAGATCACTCCAGGAAATGTTACATTCTGTCTCTTCCTCATGGAAACCCCAAGAGGGAGGCTTTGAAAAACCATGGAGACAAGGAACATACTGATATCCAACTTCAACTCGGTGATTCCAAGTATCCCTTTTGCCGATAGTACTACTTTGTGTCTAATGGACACACTTCCGGGGATGCTGGAGGCTTTCCCAGCAGAAGCAGGAAAGGGGCTGGAGACTAATCCGGTTGCGCAGTGAGTCTGTGTGTAGGGGAATGATGAACAAGTTAGATTGAGCCAGCTCAGGGGAAAACCTGAAAGCCAGAATGAGAACTTAATCCAATGAGCAATGGGAAGCCAGGTCAATTCTTGAGCAGGAAAGTGACGAGCCCCGTCTTGATAGTAGAACAGTCACTTTTCCTGATCCACTTCCACAAGGAGGTAGCCAGGAATTCCAAGGCCAGGCAGGGGGCTCAGAAGCAATTTGACTGACACGCTGAGATGTGCTGAATGAACAAAGGGGTTGTAGTGGCTCTGAGGGCCATTAAATGGAATATGAATAGTGTCCCCCGGAGTTACGCAAGGTGGTGTCCCTTTTCTGGGCACATCTGGCTTCCAATCACAGGAAGGCAGTTAATGGAACTGACAAGGCCAAACCGAGTCCCAGCCCTTTAGTTTCAACAGTCCTCTTCTTTGACTTACCTACTGCTGTTATCAAACCATCAGAAGACCATTAATGGCTTAAAACAGCGTTTCTCACAATTCTCTAGGTTGGCAGGACTCAGCTGGATGTTTCTGTACCATAAGGTATCAGCAGGGGAGGCTGTGTTCAGCTGGGAGGATGTCATTTGAATTTTTGGTGCTGTAGCATTCAGTTCTACAAGTGGTCTCTCTTATTTAGTCCCTCACAAAGCATTCAGTTCAACTCAAGCTTCCGGTTTGGGAATATGTCAGCTGGTTTCCAAGAGCAAAAGTGGAAGCTGCCAGAATATTATTCTGCCACATTTAAAAAAAAATGTTTTTATTGATTTTAGAGAGGGAGAGAAACATCCACGATGAGAATCACTGATTGGCTGCCTCCCCCTCTACCCACCCCCCCTCAGGAGCCCGCAACCCAGACATGTGCCCTTGACTGGATTGGGACCTGGGACCCTTCAGTTCACAGACTGATGTTGTATCCACTGAGCCAAACCAGCTAGGGCTATTCTGCCACATTTAATGAGTCAGAAGTCCAGCCCACACAGGAGACGGGACACACTGGCCATCTCTGGAGGTGATGTGCTGCACCTCCTTTGTGAGATGAGTGTAGGTTTCTAATAACATCGGAACGGAGTAAATATAAAGTGAGCTCTTCCCAGAAACAAATACCCAGTTAAGACGAATTTCTTGGAATGAACATGGTTTGTCAAGAACAAAGGTGTTTATATCTCACACAGATCATCTGAGGGCAATGGAGCCAAAGTTGTGCAATGGCACAGGTTATTTTCTCCTCTTGGGCACAAATAAACAAACCCCCAAGCCCCGAAGCAGTGGTGGCATGACCTGCACCTAAAGTATTGCACAAGACGCAAGGTATTTCAGCACCAGGGACACTTCATCACTGGACAGTCCTGTGTTTCTTCCTTAGTAACATTTATTGGTATTCGCTGAAGATGCCACAAAGGAAGGAGGCAATTATACTGCCCCCAACACTAGGAAGCAGTCTGAAAGAGGATGTCACACAAATCTGTATCAAAAGGTGCTGAGGTAAAACCAGTGGAGACCCATCTGTCATTGCCTGATCCCAATGCAGAGCTAAAACGGTTTCTAAAATTCTAGAATTCCTAGCACACATCACATTTAGTTTTCATTAACAAGCAAAACCCCGGTACAGTTTTGTACATATGTGCACCTGCGAGGCTGTAGGAAACGAATGTTCAAAGCCAGCGAGCCAGACCTCTCCCTACTTGTCATTTTCCCTCACGGAATGGGTTACCTGAGCCTGCACACACCAAGAACTAGCTGTGTCTTTCAGTTTGTGAAGGCAGGCAGAAGCCGGATCCCTGCTTTCTCAAACCAGAGTACTTTATTTCCTAACCCCCGTCCAGGAATGGACTTCAAGGGCTCAATTTTTCAGCTATACATGAATGTGTGCAGTTTCATTATGTGAACTTTAAAAAAGACTCAATACTTACATTTTCAAAAGCAAGGATCACTGCTGAGCTGAGGTGCTTGATCTTAGCACCTCTCATAAACAAAGTCTCTTTAATGTCATTTGGCTTCTCACGTGCTCTTCAAAGACAGGCAGGCGTGTTTAGGACCACCCTGAAAGTCACTTAGATCCAAAAAGCCACTTCTCACTTGTTTCATATTCCAGGAGGAATGTGTACTGTAAGCAAGCTGTAGTCTATTTTCCTATACTGGCTTTTCATATATAGTTTCAATCTTGACCTTGAACTTCATTTGAGGGCATTCCTAACCCCAGCTAGGCCTGCCCAGAACGAAAGGGATAAACCAAAGCTGAGGACAAGTCAAAGCATCATCTTGCTATATCAAGGGCACACCATGTTAAAAATTAAATGACTCTATTCCCTGATGGGAAATGGGAAGCCAGGAACAGAGGCTACCAGACAGCACTGTCAAGTATGGAACTTGGAATCTGAGAAGCAGGGCTCTCATTCTGTTCCTGCATCTCAGCAGCAAGACCTGAGCTGCAATTTTCTCACGTGGAAAAGGGACAGAATACCCACCTTGCAGTGATGTTGTGTGAGGACTGAAGGAAACCACGTAAAGGGAGGGCTTACTAGACAGTTTATTCCTAAATCAGCAGCAGAGCCAGAACGGGCACAGCTGTTACTTCCTGGGTTAGGTCTCTGGCCCCCACCTGCTGCTTATAGAATCAACTAACATCCTTTGTCCAAGAGTTTTCACCAGTTCCATTATTTTTCCTGCAGTGGAAGCCACTAGAAGCATGGGAGCCGGTGGCTAAAGCAAGGAAATCTAACTAGGAGAGGATTGGTCAGGAGCCAGATCCAGCAATAACGCCAGACTTGCTCTTCTAACGAAGGAGCCTAAGCAGCTGAGATTCTTTCGTGCAGATAAAAAAGGAGTCAGAGGGGATAGACGGTTTTCCTACAAGTTGACAAGAAAGTTTAACACTGTTCTTATACTTGTGATTTAAACCAGAGAAATCCTTTTACAGTAGGTCCTCGAATAACACCATTTCGTTCAATGTCATTTTGTTGTAAGTTGACGAGATGCGGCAGGAACTTAACTCTGTTTAGATCAATTAGCTATGGTACAACTGGTTTTGTTAACATCACTTCACTTAAAGGCACAGAACCTATTGATAATGTTAAGTGAGAACGTACTGTATCCTTATGTAAAGAAAGGGGGGTGGCAATCAGTAGAGGTTGGGGACCCGGACTGTGCACAAAGCTTCAAGTGCCTTGACCTCTCACCATTCTATTCCCATGGTCAATATTACCTACTTCAATTGTCTCAAAATGTGAAAGCATAATTTCCCTTTGATGCAAATATCTAGAACAGTGAGATTTGGGCACACATCATACACTAAGAAAAATGTTAAGCGTCATTTTATTTAGGCTTCTCTTTGTGTGACCCTCCACCCCTCTTAAGTGGCACACAGGACTCTTAATTTTGCAAAGGAGGACCCTTAGCTGCCCGCAGGGATGGGTTCTCACCACTACTGGCCATGGTGAGCAAAACCACCCCAGCAAATACAAACCCCACCCTCCTCCTTTCCATCATAGAGATAAGTGCCCAACCTCCCTTCCCCTGCACTGGGTAAACGCTGTAGGAAAATAGAGCTACTTTCAGGAATCATGCAACCCGAGAGAGTCAATGATTAGAGGTGATACAGCTCACTATTGGCTAATGAGCTGGAGATGAGAAGGGAGACACCTCTTCGCACCTTCCCACAAACATCAATTAATTGTAGCCCATCTATCCTAACTTCCTACTGATTCATTTGCCCTTGAAATCAGAGGAAAATGAGCTAATGAAAAAATGACTAATACTGACTAGTCCTTGCTACACATACCTATTAGTTGGAACCAAAGTAAGGCAGAGAATTTATTCCACCACCTGGACAAGTTCAGAGCAAGCACACCCTCTGCAGATCGGCTGCATCACAGAGAAAAGATATCCCACAGCCACAAACCACACCCCTCGATAGTTTACCGTTAGCGAAAACAGACCCCAAGTGCATTTCCTATTAGTAGCAGGTGAGCTGCACCATTTCGTAATAAGAGCTCCTGGGTGAAACAGACGTAAGCAGAGAACATGCTTTATTGAGTAGATATAGAACAGCACATTCTACCACATGTGGGGAAGGGTTAGCTTCAGTAAAAGGCCTTTACCCTTTAAGAAAACCCCCAGTGAAGTTGCTTTTGGATAAATTTTAACAGTGACACTGAAACTGGCAGGGAGCTGCCACTGAACATGCTTAAAATGAGCTCCCCCCAACCCACAGTGAATATTAAGTAGTGTACAGAGATGACAAGAGAAAGGCACAAATGACCAGAGTCGGGATTGTGGTGAGGGCTCCGTAAGAAGACAGCAGTGTTATAGGCGATCAAGTTGGGAAGGGTGACATGTCACACATCAAAAGCTGCCCCAAAATAGCAGGTTATAATGGGCTAGAGAGAAATTAGAGGGAGCATTTCTTCCTTCACTTAAATACCACCAAAGATAGGAGATCAGAGAAGAGGGGGACGGTGGCAAATCCCAGAGAGGAAATGGAGGAGTTCTTGGATGAGCATAAGCACTTGAGCCTAGAGGGAGGGTGAGGCACTGCTGAAAGAGAAGCAAACCGTGGCGGGGTGGCCATTCTGCCTTGCTGAGTCATGGGTGGAGATACTTTCAATTAGTTTCCACTTCTCCGGGGATGTTCAGACAGAAATCAGTGCAACTTATGTGAAGTAAAGGTGTGCTGCATCAGACTGGTACTGGTGGAAATGGTTTTGCAGTTAATGAACCAGTCAACATGCCGCATAAAAGGGAAAACGGGAAATTATTTTGGCACCTGCAAACATAACGGGGGCATGGAGTCAGGAGGGAGGAAAACATTTACTATTGGGCACTTTCTGGTGAGGCAAAAAGCATTCATTCCCTTCCACCAAGACATGGCCCACTGCCCACAGGTGAACTCGGCACAGAATCTCCACCGCTTCCCTCTCTCCATCTCATTCACATAGAGGATGTGCTGTTCTCAAGACTAATCCCTGGGGGAAGCTTCAAAAGGATTTGGCTCTGGTCAGCCTGACACTGATCAAAACAAGTCTTTCCATAAAAATGGAGGAAAATATTTAAAGTGAGATGAAACCCAAAAGGAATGGACCCCTCCCAGCACACACACGCTGAAGTGTTACCTCTTCCCTGCCCGTCCAAAACACACATGTAAGGAATAATTGGAAAGGTCCCGGCAGTGGCAACTATATTTGGAGGTCTGGCGACCAGGCGGCAAGAAGCACTATTACAAGTTTAGAAGACACAACACAACCTCATGGGGCTAGAGAGCATGAGGAGAGAACCGGTGACTGGACAGGGACAGGACCAAACAGAACACCTTGGGTCAGTGCTATGAGGGACCTGCGCTCAAGTCTAATATAGATCCCATCCGGGCAACCTCACTGAGGCCGAAACAACAGTTCCTCAGAACCAGCGTCTGCAGTGTACATGAAGGTCGGAGCCAGGACAGTCCTGAGGGGGATGGCCTTCCCAAAGGATACTGTACTTGCCAATCACAAGAGCAACAGAAATGACAGACAGATCCCTAGGGTACGGATTCCTACTGCTGGGGTTCGCTGGCTCAGGTAACAGGTCACTTTAAGTGCCCTTGGGAGGGGTCCATTTTAAACAGCTGGGATCCATGGTTTTATTGGAATTGGATCGCTTGGCCTCTTTGGCTATCCACTCATCAATCAGGTCCTAAAGGAGAAAAATGGGAAAAATTACACACATTAAACTAAAATGGCATTATATATGAATTCCAACATGATTGTTAGCAAAGAAGGAATCACCCAAGGTTTAATAATATACTAAGGTGTAAAAAAATTATCTTTAACTTACAAAATGCTTTACCAGCAAATCCATTCTTCCTACTACAGCCTTAGTAATAGCTGAAAATCATTATTCATTTTCCCTAATGATAAATATGAGTCAACTAAAAATATTTTAAATGGCCCAGCCTATAAGGCTCAGTGAATAAGCATCAACCTATGAACCAGGAGGTCACAGTTCCATTTCCCATCAGGGCACATGCCGAGTTGCAGGCTCGATCCTCAATGGAGGAGGCGGCAGTAGGCAGCCAATCAATGATTCTCTCTCATTATTGATGTTTCTATCTTTCTCTCCCTCTCACTTCCTCTCTGAAATCAATAAAAATATTTTTTTTAAAAATTTTTAAATGGATTTGAGATGGCTTTCTGAAATAATTTAAAACCACTTTCACCAGCCCTAGAGTTTATTCATTCCCCTCTACAAATGAGTAATTTTCTCCAATCTAAGAAAATTATTGAATGCTCTCTGAAATCAATAAAAATATATTTTTTTAAAATTGAAAATGGATTTGAGATGGCTTTCTGGAAGGAATTTAAAACCACTTTCACAAGCCCTGGAGTTTATTCATTCCACTCTACAGATGAGTAATTTTCTCCAATCTAAGAAAATTATTGAACGATAGAAGTGTTGTACAACATACAGCTGCTTAACCAGTGCCATCCAAATAAGACAGGAGCTACCAAAAGCTTCTGATAGGATAAGGTAGGATTAGCCGATGGAGGCATCACTGCACGCTAAAGAAATGAGTCCATATAAAAAGGTGCACATAGTCAAACTCCTTTAAGAAGGGAAGGTTACCTTCCCTTAGGGTGAGTAAGGCCCCACTTTGCTGTTTAGGCTTCCAGGGACATTCATTAATGAGCAAGCAGCTGATAAAAACTTACCTGTCTCTTTAAAACTAGGTGTTTTCCTTTCCAATACTTGAGCATCTGAAGGGCTTGCAGAGTGCTGACAATGTCCACAGGATTCACAGCTGTCTCCTGGCTAATTTCTGAAACAGAAGATCTACTAAGAACCTGGCCAAAATGCAGACTCCCTGATCAAGTCCCCTCCTAAACCCCTCCCCCTTACAGGATATGCAAATGACCTCCAGATGGTTGGAGCATTTGATACTCAACCCAACCTGCTCAGAAAAAGTTTATGAAGCATTCATTTGACCAGTCCAAATAACTACAAAAATAGACATTACAGCAAGAAACCATTCTTGGCCCCTACAGAAATCAAGTTCAAAGACCCATATTCAGTGGCCTCCTGTTAGGTCCAGACAAAACACAGAATGGGGCATTATCTTTGCAGGTTACAAAGCATGAATAGGGCCAAGTGGAAAAGTTAAAATATTCAGTGGAGTTAACATCTTGGGTAACAACCATTCCAGAGTCAAAAACCAACCTTTGATAGAAATCTCTTTGCCTTGGAAATTATGCAGGTAACGAAGAAGCACTTCTTTCCAGTAACTGCGATAGCTTATGAGCCCCAGATCTGAGAGGGGACGTTCTGGGGAGCCAACTTTTTCTTCCACTTTGGAAAGCAAATAACCTGCCAGGGAACAAACACACAGGCTTTTTTTGAGCAACACCATATCCCATCCTAAGAGAAAAGAACAGTGTGCCAATATGGAAGAAGTTGTATGGAAGTACTCCGCAGTACCGATTAGAGTTCAGTCAACTTCATTCATTCAGTGGAATACTATATAGCTGTTGTAGAGTATGCTGCCTTTGTATAAGCAAAAGGGGAAGAATGTGTATTTGCATTTACTATAATAGACACTGAAAATTCTGAAAGACTAATAGAAACTTTAATAGCAATGGTTATCTGTAGGTGTGAGTTGGGAACAGGATACATAAGAATTGGGATGGGAAGCCATTTCATTACATAGCTTTTATTTTTCACGTTTTGAACTTTAATAGATTATTGGAACTATACCTGAAGAGGGCATGAAAGCGCTACTACACTCTTTCCTCATACCTTGCCCTGTGCATCTTTCACTTGGAGGTTTATATATATATGCCTACCATGTCCTTCAATAAACTGGTAAAAGCCCTGATGAATTTTTCTGAAGATCTAGTAGTCCTGAGATTGCCGTCCCTTAATGTAATCCAATTACCTTAAAAAGATTTTCAGTGAGAAACCTCTAAAGATGAAGAGCTAAGAAAGGAAGTTTCTCATCAGTCATTCATGCTCTTTCAATGCTATAAAAAGTCTTTGCAACAAAGTATTAATACATGCTACAACATGGATGAACCTTGAAAACTTATACTACATGAAAGAAGCCACACAGACAAGAGCAGACTATATGCTCCCATTTATATGAAATGTCTAGAATGGGAAAATTCATGGAGACAAAAAGTAGATTAGTCCATAACACTGTAATAACTATGTACGGTGTCACATGGGTACTAGACTTCTGAGATAATCATTTCATAATTATATAAATGTCTAATAACTATGCTGTACACCTGAAACTACTACGTCAACCGTAATGGGAAAAAATTTAAAGTATTTTAAAAAAGGTTAGCCCTGGCTGGCAGCTCAGTTGGTTGGAGCGTCATCCCATATAGCAAAGACTGCAGGTTCGATTCCCAGTCAGGTCACATACCTAGGTTGCAGGTTTGACCCCTGGTTGGGGCATGTATAGGAGGCAACCAATTGATGTTTTTCGCCCCCCGCCCCCCTTTCTCTAAATCACATTAAAAAAAACAAAAAACCCCAAAACAAAAACATATCCTTGGGTGAGAATTTTAAAAAAGTAGATTAGTAGATGCTAAAACTGGTGAGATGGGGAAATGGGAAATCAATCATTGCTAATAAATATGAGATTTTTTTGGAGGGGAAGATGAAAATCTCAACCTGGATTGTGAAGACTATCGCACAACTCTAAATGTAGTAAAAAAAAATCACTGAATTTTACATTTAAAATGGATGAATGTATGGCATGTAAATAACACCTCAGTAAAGTTGCTTTAAAAAAACAGATTTTCTCAGTACCACCTATGAAGTAGTTGGGGAGCGGGGGGCGGGGGAGACCCGAATCTCAAGAAGCCTCTATCTAAACATTTACCATTAACACTATAGGATACAGTCAGCAAAATTCAGTCTGGGAAATACTGGAAAATGAACCTGCTTTCTGCAACAACTAAATAGCAAAGAAAAAGAGATGGAGTTGGAACTTTCAGATTTAAAATGTTTTTTTTTTAAAAATATATTTTATTGAATTTTTACAGAGAAGAAGGGAGAGGGATAGAGAGTCAGAAACATCGATGAGAGAGAAACACCGATCAGCTGCCTCCTGCACACTCCCTACTTGGTATGTGCCCGCAACCAAGGTACATGCCCTTGACCGGAATCGAACCTGGGACCCTTGAGTCCGCAGGCTGACGCTCTATCCACTGAGCCAAATCGGTTAGGGCTCAGATTAAAAATGTTTTACAAGCCACATCTATCAATTCCAATATATCAAATCTATCTGGATCTGAGTAACAGTAAGAACAAAAATCACAATATAAGGGTATTTTGAATACTGTAATTTATATTAAGAACTTTTTTCGGTGTTCTTATATGTAAGAGATCTTATCTTTTAGCAATATTAAAATAACTGAGTGTGGGAATATAAGTAAACCAAGATTCGTGCACCGTGGGGTCCCTCGGCCTGGCTTGCACCCTCTCGCAATCCGGGACCCCTTGGGGATGTTGCAGTGCCCGAAGTAGCAGGAGGCCGGGGAGAAGCCCAAACCGGGGCAGGCGCCACGTGGCACCTGCTTATCCCGGCCCGCTGTGCCTGCCACTGCTGCTGCTTGGTAGCCAGCAGTGCTTTCTGCTGCAGCGGCTCCCAGCTGTGAGCCTGGCACTCCCTCTGTGGGAGCACACTGACCACCAGGGGGCAGCTCCTGCATTGAGCATCTGCTCCCTGGTGGTCAGTGCACATCATAGCAACAGGTCGATTGGTCGCTTAAGCTTTTATACAGATAGAAGATAGATTATTCTACTTTTGTGTAAGTTTGAAAATTTCCATAAAAATCATGCTAGTAATAGGTGTTACCCATTAATGATACGTAATCTCCCCCCCTATAATTCTAATTTTGACTAAAGCACGTGGAATGACAGTGAACGCAATGAGATACAGTTGATTCTCGTTATTCACTGTACTTATGTTCTAAAAAGTCACTGCGAACACTAAATTATAAAATACTGAATCATCGCTCCTAGGAAAATAGAATTAGGTTCCTGCAAGCCTCTGGTCACATTTTCGTCAACCAATCAGTATGTAACCTTTTTATGTATTTCTGTTTAACAATACTTCATTTAATATATATTGTTGATACAGTAACTTTGAACTTACAGCACAATAACCTATCCCGAATGAAGTGTATTAGGTGCCATTTAAAATCAGCAACAAAAACATGAAAAATATGACACTAATAGACCCTTGAAAGAACACTTGATTACACTGAGAGAGCTGAAACAAGGCACCTGCTTGACCTCAGATGGAAATGTGTGGTGACTTTTTTGCTGCTACACACATATCCACAAATGGCAGCAAAAGTACTGCTGCCAATACTCTGCCAAGAGTATTGATTTTGAGGTTACAAATACAGTTCTCAGTACTAGGCAAATTCCCAAATACAGAAGCCACAATTAATGAGCCCCAAAGCCTCTATCAGGTATATAGTCTGCCTCTAGAAAAGCCCTTACAAAACTGAAATCCCTAACACCCACGAACAGATTTGATGCCTTATGCATACATGTGCTGTTCATAAATCCCAAGCTGGGATCATCCTAACAACCTCACTTTATTCTCCTCTAATCTCCTACCAAGCTCAGGGTCCTGTATTCAATGTGTACCAGGCCAACTGATGATATTCAGGTTCTGCCGACTTACTCATTCACTTAGTATCAGTATACAAAGGCTACAAGCCAGGAATTGTAGGGACCACGGGACAAGACGACAATATTCACATGTTCCCTGCCATACGGAACTTAGCAGTTTCACTTACTGAAATCAATGAGCATCTTGCCATAGCCCTGCCTCATGTACTGAGGCATAGTAAGGATACAGGATACATTGTAGTTGAGGAATGAATTCTTCTCCTAAAATCAAGAACAAACAGATGAGCAGGTCATACGGGTTTAAAACTAAAGGTGTCAGCAGTCCCACAGATACAAAATAAGGCTGCTTGCAAAGTATCTGGCTAACCAGTCCTGGGAGTGGCTGTCCGGCTCACAGCTGTTAGGCACTCTTTATGATGGCCAAAGTCATTAACCCCAGGGTTTCCCCAACTCGGAGATCTCCAGTCTCTCTTAAGGGGGCTGACTCTTGGCTCTTTATAGTCACAGAGCAGGGCCAAACGGATTAGACTGCAGAGTCAGGCTAGGGCAGCTCCCTTCAAAAGCAATTTCTCAAAAGGGGGCTGGTTGCTACTGGTGAAAGTAGAATCCCAAACAGTAAGTCCCCATTCTGGAAGGAGGCCAAAAACAATCCAATCATATATTGTAGGATTCCATTTATGCAAAATGTCTAGACAGAGACAGAAGGGCTGGAAGGCATTGAGTGGAAATGGGGAGTGATGCTTATGGGTACGGGCTTCCTTACTGAGGTAATGAAAATTGCACAACTCTGCGACTACACTAAAGATCACTGTACACTTTAAATGAGTGAATTGTACGGTATGGGAATTATGTTTTTAATAAATTTGTCATCTTAAAAAGTCATAAACACATTCTGGCTTTGAGTCTTTAAAGGCACTGTGGCATTATCATGGGAAGAACCCAGTCTTTTTTCCAAAAAATATGGCAAAAGGAATATACTCCTGGTTTCGAGCTAATAACATAGAAGAGGGCAAAGCCAGGAGAGTTGGCTTGACTACAAGTTGTGGGCTTGTGGGTTAGTAGGCAGGGCTCTGGCCAGTAATTAATAGGCATCTCCAACCCTCAAGTCCAGAAATGAATAAACCAGAAGCTTTTAATAAAGAATGGCACATTTTCATTAAACAATCTTTGATATGGATTTTCCTTTTTTAAAAAAGGGAAGGGCTGTCATCATTATCCAGATTATGACCTTTTCCTGTCAGTGATTTGCGTTCCCAGTGCCAACATCAATCACCCTGCTCCGACCATTAGCTTCTTAATCTCCAGATCCTGCTGACCTTGGAAAAATACCCAATCAGGTGACAGCCAGTGTTGTCCGCTTCTGTCATGACATAGAACAGGAAGGGCTCCACATCATAATATAATGTTTTGTGGTCCAGGAAAAGCTTGGCCAACAGGCACAGGTTTTGGCAATAGATCTGGAAGCAGAAAAACAGAGTTCATGTGTGGGCCAGTGACTCCTGAACTTATCAGATAAAGGCCTAAAATTAAAGATCAGACCATTGTAGTTAATGAAGCAGAAAGTACGTATTTTGGCCAACAGAAGAGGTCTATCTTCTTTACAAGGTGAGACGGACACAAAACAAATTCCTTCTGAAACCTGTCAATGTACAACCACCCCACTTTCTTAGGTCACCACTTTTTACCTTGTTTTTCTTGCCATCCACTTCAAACACGGATATTGAACCTTTGCGATATATCTCATCACCAGGTGGGTGTTTCCACACACACTTGGCCTGCAAGAGAATGGAACTGACATCAGGGAAACAAACCTTCCCAGCAAGATTGCTGCTCAGAAGCGAAAAAGAACTACAATTTTAGTCAGCTGAGATGACAGATAGCTGAACACACTTGAGAACATGCAGCAAAACAAGATGTTTTCAGTATAACAATTTAAGGCTTCTAAATCACTGTAATATATTTATGATATTTTCTAGCAGTTTCGAGTAAGTTTTCTGGATTATATTCTGGCATCGTTTCAATCCAGGAGATTAAAACCATCTACTACATAAAAGCCAGATAAATAAAAATAGCCTTGCTTCTTAGAAAATGCCTTGCAACAACAGGAAATCCTTAAGCAGCTTATTTCAAGCAGCTTAGAGTTGTTAAGATAAGAGTGCTTTACTCTCACCTTTACCAATAACTTCTCTGGCTGCCCCCAAGTGTCCCCTTTGTTACATAAGGAAATAGGAGCAAATCCTTCTGTGCAAAAAAAAAAAAAAGGGGGGGG
>NW_005360086.1:908305-952874 GCF_000412655.1 Myotis brandtii | reverse complement strand
AAAAAAAAAAAAAAAGGGGGGGGGGCAAGGCAGCCTGGTTGAGCAGCAGGAAGCTGGGGTGGAGGGTGGCCCCCAGCAGCGCCGGCAGGGCACTTGGCCACAAGGGGGCACAAGGTACCCCTTTCCTTACTCTCAATCGTTAACAGATTTAAAGCAGCCCGTCAGCCATTGCTGTAAATCAGGGATTTTCAACCTTTTCCATCTCATGCACACATAAACTAATTACTAAAATTCTGCAGCATGCCAAAAAGTATATTTTTTACCAATCTGACAAAAAGAAAAAAGGTATAGTTTTGATTGTAATTACCTATCCTTTTTGTTCCAAGGTTACTTTTTTAAAATTATTTTGCTTTTTTACAGAGAGGAAGGGAGAGGGATAGAGAGTTAGAAGCATCAATGAGAGAGAAACATCGATCAGCTGCCTCCTGCACACCCCCTATTGGGGATGTGCCCGCAACCAAGCTACATGTCCCTGACCGAAATCGAACCCAGGACCCTTCAGTCTGCAGGCCGATGCTCTATCCACTGAGCCAAACCAGTTAGGGCCAAGGTTACTTTTTAAAAAAATCAGGCCTACACTTGTTTATAAGAATTTCTGGTTCCAAGAATTAACCAATCAGCTCTGGCTGGTGTGGCTCAGTTGGTTGGGCGCTGTCCCATGCACCAAAAAGGTTGCCCATTCAATTCTGGTCAAGTCACACGCCGAGGTTGCTCATATGCTCAGGTTGTGGGTTTTTAGGGGGCAGCTGATCAATGTTACACTCTCACATTTCTTCCCCCCACCCCCCTCTCCTCTCTCTCTAAAAATCAATAAACTACTCTTAAAAAAAAGAATCAACTAATCAGATGCAAACTCATTATGCAACCTGACCAATAAGATGCAGCTCTATTATATGACCTATATGTTTATGATTCAAGACAGGGCATTTACACTGGACAGACGGCTATTGTGTTGCCTTTTTTTGTATTTCACAATCTAAGGGGAAAGATGTCAGTGCCTCTGACTAAATAGTCAATTATTGTATGTTTTAAAAAGTTCTTACAGCACACCAGTTGAAAATCACTGCTGTAAATAGGTGAATTCTTGAAAGGTTTTATGTAAATACATTTAGAAAGCATATGTACACATCCAGAACATTTTCCATTATATTTTATTGTGACTTTTGGTCAACTTAAGAATCATGACCTAATTTGTCACATGCAAATCCAAATATTAATTGGAATTGCTTTGAAAAAGTTTCATCTATAGTTTGTCCCTATCACCACTACCCCTTTACTCATGTGGCTTTTCCCAAAAACAGACAAACTAACACAATTATTTGTTTAGAAACAGAAGCCAAACTGGGCCCAATTCAATGATTATGCCTGAAGCAATAGAAATCAGAAGTATGGCTTACTAGGTAAAGTAGGTTTTTATTTCCTGAAATTTGGTTTTTGTAATTCATATAATACAGTAGAGATCCTCAAAAATTCAGAATGTTTACTTGACCTTCAGATTTATCCAGACCCTGTTTTCTCCACCTATTACTAGTTCTTGCCCCCTTTGGCTGTTTTATTGGTTAGTGCCACTACGTAACCAGAAACAAAAAGAAAAAAAATGGCAAAAATGATAAGTAGTTCACATCAATAAAAACAGCAGCCTTACGTTCACATAGCAAAACCATACAATCATGGAGACCAGTCCACCCAGCACCATCCTCCCCTGTGCCCTAGTGTCCCCACCAGTCTTTGCCCATCACCTCCCCTCCAGCACTGTATTCTCACCCCAAGTCAAGCGTGCCAGAGTCTGAAGGACTTCATTCATAGGAGTGGTTTGGGGCCAAAATGCTATAGATTGTGTGCTTCAGAGTTGGAAACACATACAAAGAAAGTTATCACCAAACTGGGGAGAAGAATATAAGAACAGAAACCATGGGAAGCCTGGATTATGGAGGTTCACCATATGGAAACCTTGGAAAATAAAGATGGAAGGGGAAGGAGAGACACCCTAAAAGGCCTAGAGCCAAATTATGTTATGATAATAGAAACAACATAAAAGAAAGGGTTCCCTGTCTGAAAGAGTCATCTCTGTCCCTACCCTTTCCTCAATCCTACTCCATGGCAGAAAGTCCCTTTAAGACTTTAATTCCACAACTAGGGAAAGAAAGGTGGCTTAAAGCTGCAAAATAGCTAATAAGCATATTTGTCAACAATAAAATCAGATTCAAATCTTTATTCCTAAAAGAAGAAGGATGTTCTGAGGCGGAAAAAAAGCACTAAACAACTTCAGAAGGCACCAAAGGACCCATTTTGTTATTGTCAACAATAAAATCAGATTCAAATCTTTATTCCTAGAAGAAGAAGGATGTTCTGAGACGAAAAAAAGCACTGAACAACTTCAGAAGGCACCAAAGGACCCATTCTGTTCATGAAGTCTATTTTCATCTAATTTGCAACACTTAAAAACTAAGGGCAGAGGTCATCCATCTGCAAAAGAACAATGGAAAAGAGCAAGCAGCAAGAAAAAAAGACGGGGAGATGTGTATGATAGGATGTGGATAAAGGCCATTGGCTGCTTTAAGTGCCACCCAGCATCAGCCAAGCCACGGGCTGTGTACCACCACCCTAATGTGGCTTTTGATTTCCTATGCCTTCATCCCATTCCTGTGGACCACTGAGAGGTGCTTAGATAATTGTCATTAAGACAGATGTCAAAATGTAGAGATCCTATTGCTTACTGCCAACATGATCATGAAACCCAGAAACTTACCATGTGTCGGCGGAGTATCGTTTGGCTCTTCATGTACTTTAAACAGAATTCACACATATAGAGCCGTCCGAGTCGTGCATATTCTTCAGGATAGGGAGAATGGTACCAAGTATCAAGCTCATAGCGACCAAAAGCTATTGTTTTAATCATGTTGCTCCCCTCTGTGATTTGGCCTTGCAGCCTTAACTTCTCCTATTGTACAGAAGAAATCAAAAGTCAACAGAGGTTTAGAATTATAGTTCACCTTTGAACAATATGGAGGGTTAGGGTCACCAACACCCCGCCCCATGCAGTTGAAAATGGCGTTTAACTTTTGACTCCGCCAAAACATAAATACTAATAGTATAGTGTTGACCGGAAGTCTTATTGATAACATACAGTCGATAAACACATTTTTAGTATGTTAATATACTGTAGTCTTACAAATGTAAGCTATAGAAAAGAAAACATTAAGAAAATCATAAGGGAAAGAAAATACATTTTTAATATTTATTGAAAAACATTCACGTTTCAATGGACCTGCAGAGTTCAAACCCATGTCAACTATAATCACCTTTTTTTGGTAAAGTTACGTGCACACCATCATGCTAAGCTATGAAAAAAAAGACACATTTGGCTTCTAAACTCATGAGAAACTAACTGAAGAGGACTGGCGACATGGCCAAGGGTAATAAGGAAGGCTCAGTATAGGTCCCAGGGAAAACAGCTTTTCTCTGCTACTTACAACACTTATGGTCTCCTCTCTTGAACATCAGAACAAGTCTCTGGTAAAATTGTGTTCTTACCAGTCTGAACCAAACTGAATTCTAAAAGGCAATCTACCACTAATATAAACTCCCTACCTTTTATAAAACATTCTAAAATTAAACAGAAAAAAATTATCTAGAATGTGCTTTACATATTCCCAGCCCTATGTACATCTACGTGACATATACCCACCCTCTCAACCTAGGTCCTTTAAAAAATGTTTTTGAAACATGGACAGTGCTTTAACTCTGAAATCTGAAGTCCAGGAAGCAGAAATATGTTTGGATATCTATCTCCACTCAGTGGCTATGGGATTTTAAAGCAGAACCAGATGGAGCATTGAGAAAGGCTAGCCTAGGAATGCCCTGGTTCCAGAGTACACCTAGAGAAAACCAGCAAAGCCGCCCATCCCAGCCAAGAGCAGCTAGCAAGCCCTGCCACCTACAAAACTTTTAATAAGCGTATCAGGATTTTGAAATGAAGTATTCAATAAAATTTAAAGAAACAAAAAAGAGAGGATGAGATTTATTTTACAGAGATCCCCTCAATCCATTTAATCAATCACAATTTTCATAAAGCAAACTTATTGAAAATTCTGCCAATAGTATCAAAACTAAATGTTAACTGTTGATAAAAATCAGAACAGAAAACCAGCTTAATTGTAAAACTTGGATTTGTCAAAAGATTAACTCTAAAATGTCTGACAACAGCCTTTTCCATTATCCCTCTTCAATATTCTTTTTATTCTTTTACAGTTGTATTGAAGGGCTGAGGCACCCCTGAAAAGGGGAGTACCAGTTTAAGAGAACAACGGGGTATCTCCCAGTCCACAGGTTTTCAGAATTGCAAATTACTAGAGGCAAGGGGGGTACCTATTGTTTTATTCAGCTAACCACCTCCACCAAACAGGTCGTCAGGAAATGAGGTGGAGGGAGGAGGGGTAATTAATTTTAAATATGAATGGGAAGGCAGACAGTCTCAAGTAAGGATAGCTGGGGGAAGGGGAAAGGGATTCAAGCAGCAAGGTACATCAATTCCCATCTAACTGATCACTAGTCATTTTTCTTGGGCGAACTGCTCCTCACAAATGGTCCTCAGCTAGAGGCTTACTACTCACCAAGTCCTCTGAAGCCCGGGCTTGTGCTCTTCGGAAAAGATCTAAGTCATACTCGCTCGTCAGGTTTTCCAAGAGAGGTTCCCGCGTGTTCCCGTAGGTCTGCCTGTGTTCCTAGGAAAACAACCAGAGCGTGAGACTCTCTGCTTCTAAGAACATCATCTAGTTCATTTCAATCGATGCCAAGCTACTTTTTCTAATGCCTACCATATGCCAGGCATTACCCTAGGCACCATGGATTTGGCAGACATGCTATGTATCAGGTAGGTTAATGCCAGAAGACACCCATACGCACCCTGGTGAATCTGGAAAGGAAATGCTCCTACCACCTCTCCAAAAGGGAGTTTCATTCTTCTCTATCTCTAAATGAGCACCTCATGGATAAAAATGCTACGCCTCCCCATTTGTCCCTCTGAAAACGTGCACCACAGTATAAATAAGTATAACAAGCCCAAAAGCACCACAGATTCCTAGAATCCTGAGATCTGGAAGAAACCCTGGTGGAAACTCCCTCATTTGGAAACAAGACAAAAAAACAAATCTCAAAGCCTTAGAGTCTGAGATTTTAGACTGAAAGGTGAATTTGCAGGTAGGAAGGGGCAGCTGTATGAAACAGTGTTCTGTAAATTCTTTCCCTTGAACTTCTTCGCCATCATTACACTGTCCGCCAAAGGCATTGTCATGTTCTCACTTTAGAACTCCAGCCGAAGTATGTATGAAAAACTAGCTAGCCCCTTTGAAAAATATTTTACTAAATACTAAGCAAGAACAAGAGGAAACAGTCAGAAAACTAGAAACATTAAAATAATCCAGTTTTAAACAAGTATCAAACCTTACCATGGCATTCACTACAAGTATCCGTTCACTGGAAAGAAATCCTACAAGAGGAACTTCCCTTTTAAACCTTTGATTCTAGCCCTTCCCACTCCATCCTAGACTCCACCTCCCACCCAGAGAATAGAAGATAATGGCAGTTAGGAGGAGTGAATGGCTCATCCCAAGAAGAACATTACAGATTTCACACATATATTAGCACATGAAGAAACCATTCAACAGTACCTGTATGCCTAGTAAAATTTCTTAAGGTTAACCTGGGCCCACCTGATGTATATCTTTTTTAATTTGGACTACATCTAAGTATTATTCTAGTGTCATGAACTTTTTATTTTTTAACTTAAAAAAAAATCCTATCCAGCATTTTCACCAGGAAGGTTGGGTCCGAATAACCTCAACCAAACAATAGAAAGCAGATGTTTTTAAGATAAATTTCAGGAACTTTTACTGCAGACACTCTTTCTACCTGTATGATTCTTGGCGAATTAGCTCTCTAAACCTGTTTCCCATCTATAAAATAGGTGAAACACCATCCATCTTTGCTACAGATTATGGGAGCAACATAACCACAGTGCCTCCTAGCACAAGCACTCAATAAATGGCATTATGTGTTACCATACCATTACACCTCTACCCAATTTGTAGATAAAAACATTGAACAATACAGAGAGGAATACAACCTTGCAGGGTCCTTCCTCAACACACCCCACACAGTCTAGTGTGAGTATTTAGCTACAAATTCACCCCACAACCCACAACTCATCTCACATTCGCCCATCTCCATTTATTCATAAAGTCCTTTTCAAGACAGTGATGACTACCAAAAAAGTAAATACAGTTTGGCATATTTTTGTCTTAGTGACGCCATGCTGACTGCCTAAGTAATCACAAACCATACTTTTAATAATCTACTCTAAGGACTAAATAAGCAAACATTACACCTCCATGAAATAATTAAAAAAAAAACAAAACGCATCAAAGAAAGACTGAGCGATCACATGCCAAAATGTTAACAGTGATTTATATTTTGGAGGGTCATTTTTACTGTAATTTTTCTTCTCTATTTTTTTGGTATTTTCAGTAGTTAAGCATTTGTTAATAGGTTTATAATAAAGTAAGTTTTTACTTAAAAATTAAAGTTATGCAAAATGTTTTAAAATTTTTTTTACTGATGTATTGATTTTGGAGCGAGGAAGGAAGAGAGAGACAGACACATCAATTTGTTGTTCCACTTATTTATGCATTCATTAGCTGATTCTTGTATGTGCCCTGACAGGGGATCAAACCTGCAACCATGGTGGATTCATCCGGACAACTGACCTCTAACTAACTGAGCTACCCGGCCAGGGTATACAAAAGTTTCTTGAAGAAATTTTAACAAAAATGAGGAAATTAGTTTAAGATATTAAAGTAAAAATAGAATTCAAAGTTGTATTTATAGTAATAACCAAATTTTGTAAATAAGGCATTATGTAAAAAGCTAGGCTACATCCCCAAATGCTAACTCTGGTTATTTTTTAGGTAGTAGGATTAATGTTTATTTCTGCATACTTTTCTTAATTGTTCTATATTTTCTACTACAAATGTACATTACTTATAAAACTAGAAAAAAAAAGTTAAAATACTACAAAAAGATTTATAGATTATATCACCAAATTAATACCTATTATGTAGGAATTTTATTTTTCCATTAAAGTAAGTGGACTATAGCTTATTTTGAATATTTCCCCTTAAACAGACATCTCCATTATCATGGCATTTGAGAGGGTAAATTTAACCCTTTAAAACTAAAGTTTACAAACAACTAGAGGACTGAACTTTTTTTATTCATCTAAATTCTAACAGTATTTTTTTTTTTTTTTGGAAGACCTCCGGTTTCCACTCATAACAGCCAGTTTTGGGGGATTTTAGTAAACTCTAACTGCCAGAAAACAGTCCTTCTACTTATAGAGAATACCAAACAACAAATCTGAAAAACAGAAGCTTAGAAACCAAAAGAAGTTCATGCTAATTAAATAGTTAACTTTTTCTCACCAAGTATTTCTCTTTCTGTTCTTTGCTCAGCCCGGAATTTCTTTTCTTCCTGAGTTCAGCAACCTTTTCCTTATATCGCAGCTGCCTGTCTGTTGGTGCCTAAAAGGAAGAAGAGGAGAAAATTGGCAAGCTAGGTAGAAAACGCATTGTGTAATTAGTTTCAAAATGAAAGTAACAACAAACTGGGGAGGGGGTGGCGTGGGAATGTCAGATGTGTTACAACCACCATGTTAAAATGATTGGCAATTTTAAAATTCCAAATCGAGTGCCCTGTCAGTTAATATGAGTTCAGAAATGTACTTATTTTGATATTAACCCAAACAGAACATAAATGAAGGATGGAAGTCTCCACCAAAGCAAAAGTAGTAAAAGAAAGATCACTTCAATTCAATAAGCATTTATTGAAAGCTTACCGCTTTACAAGTACTGACATAAAAATTTAAAAACTGACTAAGAATAGAACCAAAGATAGACAACAAAGAGAAGTGTAGCTACCATTTACAGAGTGCTTATCCCCCAAGCACTGAGGATAGGGACGTTAGATGTATGATTCAGCTGACTACCCTGCTAGGTAGGTATTAGTCACGCCTTTTTATTAACAAGAAAATAAAATTTAGGGAGGTTAGCTGACCTGTCCAAGACCACACTCCTAGAGTGAAAGAATCACAGTATTCAAATCCTGTTTGGTTCCAAAGCCAACCTTCTCCCTCATCGCCATGCTTCCTCTGCTATCCACCTATAACCTAACCTCAAAAACAGGTATCACATGGTGAGCTATGTATATGTAATATGTGACAAGGCCAAACAACATTCTGAGAACATTACAGTGGGAAGGCATGAAGAAGAAATGCATTAATGGTAGAAGTTTTGGGAAGAATTTCTACAACAGCTGAGAGTTGTACAAGGCCTTGAAGGGTAAATACAATTTCTTCTTGGTATAGGAATATAGAGTTTGGGCAGAAAACCAGCAAGAGTAAAGACCAAGGGCATTCAGGGAGAAACAAGGAATTAAGTGTAATCAGTGGGTATGAATGTTCAGAAAAGCAGAAGGATTAGGGTAAAGCAGCATCTTGGAATGCAAGGGAAGAGAGAATTAGAAGAAAAAACGACATCAGCAACAAATGTCAAATGCTGAGGAAAAGTCACTGGTGATCTTGGAAACGTTCTAGCAGAGTGGGAGCGTTTGAAGGTAAATTACAATGGGTTAAAAAGTAGATGCAAAATGAGGAAATAGAGCAGCAGGTGTAATCTTTCAAATAACCAGGATTATCTGTTGTTGTTGTTGTTGTTATAAATTGCATGCTTCCTTCATTTATGATGTAGAAGTGTTGGTTTCATGAAAATTTACTATTTGAAAAACAATTATGATTCTGAGTTTGACTAAAGACCAGTTATTTAGACATAATACCATAGGAAACAAGAGGCATGAAATACCTAAAGACAGTCATGGGCAGAGCATATCCAAAACTTGGCTCTCAAACTGGGAATGGCCAGAGCTTTAACAAGGCCCATACCTGATGCCTGGTTGCATGCCTGTTGTTGTCATCTTGCCTGTGGGACAGCATCCTTTCTTCTATCTGCTTATCCCGGCTCTGTGCTCTCACCTGCAACCATCAACAACGTCAATAAATCCACCTGCTTCTACAACTGTTTACTTAACGCAAACAATACAAAAACAAATCCCCTGAATTTATGTGGTACTTTTACTTTCAAAGGGTCTTCACATTTATTATCACCAAATCTGTAAGATATAGATAAGGCAAGCTTCCATTCCATTATCTCAGCCATTAACTGAGAATCAGAGAAGTGAAACAATTACAACTAAATCATGATAAAACTAAGAATTTGAAGATTAATTGATGACTCTGAGCCTGGACTCTTTCCACTGTACAATTAAAAAGAAACAGTGCAAGAAAGAGGAAGTGCAAGAACAGAATGAAGAAGTACAGAGAAAATGTTAGACACTTGGGGTCAAGTCTATACGGAAACTTAACTATGTAGTTATGTTATCTTAGACAAATCACATCATCTTTCCAATAGTTTCACTTTCATCTTCTGGTAAGTGAGGACTCATATACAACTGCCTATTCAACTTCAACAGTCAAACTCAGCATGGTCAAACAGAAGACTGACATTCTCCCACAGATCTGCTCCACCCAAATCTTCCCTACATCAATAAAGAGCAACACTTCCTAAACAAATGATCAGGTCAAAAACTTTAATGTCATCCTTGATTCTTTTTCTCTCACACCTCACATCGAACCCATTAGCAAGTCTATTACGCTGCCTCCCTCCAAAATATATCCCGAATCCAACCAATTTTAACTATCTTCACTGACAGAACAATAGCCCAGGCCACTGCCTACTGCCTGAACTTTGGAGTAGCCTTCCAACTAGTCTACCCTGCGTCAGCTCTTGCCCCCTCCAGTCCATTCTCCACACACTAGCAAGCTGTGATTTTTGAAAAGGGTTTATGAAATTACATCACCCCGTTGATAAAGCCTTCCAGCTGCTTCCCACAGCCATCAGAATACAAATATACCCCTTGTGCCAAGACCTACAGGTCCTTTTGATCTGGATCCGGCTTCCTCATTTCCCATCATGCTCCAGTCACAGTGGCCAACTTTTGGTTCCTCAAACCCAACAGTTTGTCTCCACCTCACAACCTTTGTGCTTGCTCATCCTTCTACTTAAGATCTCTCATCCTACATCTTGACACAACTGCCTCTTTGTCTTCACCCAATGACTCAGATCAAATGACAACACCTCAAAAAGGTTTTCCTAACGACCCAAACAAAAGCAGTGCCACACCCCTTCATCACCCCCAAGGCAGTTACTTTCTGAAATGGCTTTAGTCTTTTTGTTTCTTATATTTATCACTTTATTAAATTCTTATTTACTTAGTAATTTATATGTTGATTTGGCTTCCCACCATGAGAATGTAAACTCCTTGAATGCAGTAGCCTTTTATCTCATTCACAGAATCCTTAGATACCAACAACAGTGTTTGGCACATGCAGTCACAGAAATCTAGGACTGAATAAAAATGGTCATATCACCGAGAGAGCAATCATTTACCAGGACACTTAGAGTAATCATATACATGCAAGTATTTTTAAAATGTTAAGAGCTTTGAATAAATGTGAGGAATTAGTCTCATCTTTCCATTTGGGATTCTAAATATAATAAAAATATATGTATCTTTCAGAAATTCTCCTGATCCTCCAAGCACATGTTCCAGTGGTAAAGATGGATTATGCTGAGCCTGATTCCCCTTGAAAGAGGAAAAATTCAAGTAATGCTTTCCTTTCTTCAGAATTTTATTCCACTACTGAAATTTTTATTTTTTAAAAAATAAATTGCTACGGTAACATGCTCATATTGCTACAGGCCAACAATCTTAAGTTATAGCTTAGGAAGACTTTTATGTAAAACCATGGACAGTATCAGATCGTTCAGTTTAGAAACGAGGTAGAGACAAGTCTCAAAAAAGAGAGATCACAGCTATTTTCAGAGAAAGAAGCACATAATGCCTTGTCAGCTTTGATGCAGATGTTGGCAGAGCTGCTCCCGGTTTGACCTGGTCTCAGACTAATGGGAAGATAATGGAAAGACCTGCCACTTACTCTTACATGGAGCAGAAGAAACTGCCTTGGTTATACAAGAGAATTGGAATGAAAAAAACAAGTGTCCTCAACCTTAAAATCCATGTAAGCACTGGCAGTATACTACGTTGCTGAAAGAATGAACACATAAGGAAACTTTCCATCCTGTGGTCAACTTGTAAATAAGAGAAAAAATTCCTGAATCAGGGAGAAGTAATGTTAGCTGGGGAATCTAATTTTCTCAGGATGAAACTGCCTCAGACAGGAATAAACCTGTGACCCTGAACTTATTAACAAAATAACAACCACAAATCAATACTCTGGTTTAACCAGCTTGGATAACCTGTCCAAATAGTATCCAAGCAAACCATTTAATTAACAATATTCTCAACTCTTGCTTCCCGTAGTTAGTTTTCTGGTTCCATCCTTGGTAGCAGCAACCCACACAGAAACATATAAAATAGGATCTTAGGTTCTACTTCTAAATCGATTATGCGAAAATCCCAAAGGTTATTTAAGACTACATTTTTCAAGAATTTAAAACAAGAATTAGCCAAGAGTAGATGTGACTGAGAGTAACAAAAAGGAAGACTATTCCACAGAAAGAAAAAAATTATGAAAACTTTTTTAAAAGCAAAATGTCTTCATAGATTTACAAGATGAGAACCTAATGCATAAATATTGAGACCATATATTTATGCAAATCAGTACTTAATGAAAAAGGTCCCTAGAAGTCTTTGTAACTTTCAATGAAAAATAATGCATTAGGCCCTAACTGGTTTGGCTCAGTGGATAGAGTGTTGGCCTGCGGACTCAAGGGTCCCAGGTTCGATTCCGGTCAAGGGCATGTACCTTGGTTGTGGGCACATCCCCAGTGGGGAGTGTGCAGGAGGCAGCTGATCGGTGTTTCTCTCTCATCGATGGTTCTGGCTCTCTGTCCCTCTCCCTTCCTCTCTGTAAAAAATCAATGAAATATATTAAAAAAAAAAAAAAAAGAAAGAAAGAAAAATAATGCATTAGAAGGTGATGCTCCAAATATTCCATAGATAATCTTCTTGTTAATTTCTTTCAAAGCATTCATTACATACTATAATTAATTATTTTATCTGTTTAATTAACTATTGTTTTTAAAAACACAGTTTTTTTATATGATGTTTCCTCCACTAGAATTTAAGAGGGAGAACCTTGCCCACTGTCCACACTGGATCTCCACTATTTAGCAAAGTGCCTGGCAAATGGTAAGCACTTGATAAGTACATGTTGAATAAACGAGAACATAATTACCTTGCACTCGTCAGCTGAGAGGTTGTGATAAAGCGGGCATCCTGAGATGGAAAAATGTCTCTCATGTTTTCCTGTAAGATGTCCTGTTAAAGGAGGGGAAAACTTAATTTCAAGATAGAATATTTAAGCTTAGAAAGTGCTGTTTTTCTCCATAACAAACCTGGTTTTTTGCCATATAATTTTTATCAAATATATGTCTGGTCAAACAGATTGAATCAGACAGACTGAATCCAAAAGAGGTAAGTGCTACTAAGGACCATGAGTTGCACCCACAATAAATTCTTTCCTTCCACAGGTTGAATGTGGCAATATTTGAGGATACTTGTGTATGTTCAATATAAATTGTAATTCCTTCTGTTCTGATGATGTATTTCTCAAATTGCAAAATGTCATAAAGCCATACACTTATAATAAAGGCACAAAATCACAAGCAGGAATATTCTCTTTTGGCAGAATTTAATTTTCCTATGCTAAACTGATCAAGTCATAAGGTAACAAGTGTACTTCACATTATGCAATTTTATCCTACCTGATCAAGTTCTTTCAATAATCAACAGAAACATAAAAAATGAAGAAGGAAATGGCCTTTTCTATTCATATAAGTAAATATATTTGATATTTTTGGACCAAATTAAATATATTCCTTATTTGGGTGGTGGGGCTGGTTTCATTTAAAGATTTAGGCTTCTTCCATTATCAAACTTTTAAACAGGCAGTTTGCACAAGGCCCTCTTATGAGGAGAAAATGTTAGGAATAACAATACAAAAAGGCTCATTTTACCTAAAGGGGCATCTCCTCATTTTTCTATTTTTCATGTGGTGAAAACATACAGGGAATTGAAAATTATTTCCTTTTTAAACATCTCAACCAAAAGTTTATAAAACACCTAAGATTGAGAGGGATGGTGAGAGAATGCAAGTGGCATAAAAAGATAAATTGGCTAAGTTAAATCACTTTACCTTTCTTTACCTTTCTTTCATAACAAAAAGACATTTAATTTTGTGTAAAGGAGACACTGGAATTTAAGTGGCATAAAAAGATAAATTGGCTAAGTTAAATCACTAGTCTATGGATATCTTTATCTTTCTTTCATAAAAAAAGACATTTAATTTTGTGTAAATGAGACACTGGAATTTAAAAAATTATACTTCATGGGGAAAAAAGAAATTAAAAAATTACTTCATGATTTATAGAATAAGCTTTAAAGGGCAAAAATAGTCCAAGTTTTCAGGGAGATGGGAATATATGATACACAGACAGTCATTTCTCCGGAACTGTAAAATACTAGTGGCCCGGTGCATGGATTGGTGCACACTGAAAGGAAATTAATTAGAAGAAATATTTTAATATCGCTATTTGCCCTTTCTTTATAATAGAAGTGTCAACCAAATTCCTGATCGACAATGACAGATTGAAACACAAACGTGCGATTGGCACCAGCGAGAGCTTTATACGTATCACGCGTGTGCAAGTCAACGTTTATTTTTAAATTGCCAGTGCGCATCATATGTAACGGTCGGTTGGACGGTCGGTCGGACGGTCACTTAGCCTTTTATGTATATATATATAGATATAGATAATTTTTAGAAATCCATACATTTTTATATCGGGCACAAAAACTACCCCCAGTGGTCAAACACAGTATATAAAATCTAAAGTATCACTGCTATGGCAAGCCTTTTTAGATATTGTGCATTTATAACTTCTGAGTAAATTATTCATGTTTTACTTTATATGTAAACTAAAACTAATTTAATGTGTCTATATTAAAAATTTTAAAAGGACAGCTGATCTATTGACCTAGCCATTGCTATCCAACAGATTTTCTAAAAACACCAAATACACACATACAAGGCTATCCATTACAGTACTAATCAAAATAGGTAAAAATGAAAAATAATCTAAATGTCAATCAACATAGGACAATTTAAGTAATTTATGAACTATCAATACAATGGAATGCTCTGTATCCTCTAAGTGCTAATAATGTAAAATACCCAAGATGTCAAACCAACCATTGTGTATTTTCCTTTTTATGAATACCAACACAAAAGAAATATGTGTACATATACGTGTGCTTATACTCTATGTATAGAAACTAACTAGAAGCACACATAAAAATTACCAACAGTAGCTTTATATCTGGGGCATATGAAGGAATAATTTATACTTATGTACTTCAAGCCCTCTTATAGGGTTTTAACTTTTCACAGGCACATAATACTTCCACGCCAAAAATTTTTTTTAAGTTAATGCCATTGCTTTGCTTATGATAAAGAGTAGAACAGGATCAAGAATAATTTTGGAAGCTCAGGTTCATACATTTCAAACTCTGCCAATAAAATAAAACCAAAAGTCAAAATAAACTTTCCTCTGACCCAGCACATCTATATTTACCCTCTGGTCTACCTCATTAAGGGGGCTAAGCCCTGGGCATAACTAACACACAATTAGACCCCTACTCTGACTTCATCGCCTCTTCTCCATTCCGGTCACTCTGCCCCAGGCATAATGGCCCTGAAGTGCGCCTCACATTGCTTAAGCATTCTCCTACCCCAGACCTGTGGCACTGTTGTTCCCTCTAAGCTTATCACTTATTCCCCTGATACTCATATGGCTCTTTCTCACTTCTTTCAGGTTTCTCCTCAAATGTCAAGGTATCAGAGTGGCTTTCCCTAATCTACTGTGTGTGCACATGCACAAACAATATTCTACCCTCTTTGCACACCATACTATGTATTTTCCTCCACAGCATGTATCTCTAGTTAATGAATATATGTAGCTATCTGGTTTGCCTTTCCCAGTTAGCTACCTCCAAGAGTATTGGGATTTAGACATAGTCACAACTATATCACCAGAACTTTATTTACTTTTAAATATGTTTCTATTGATTTCAGAGAGGTAGGGGAAGGGAAAGGGAGAGGGAGAGGGAGAGAGGGAGAGACGGGGAGAGGGTGAGAGGGAGGGAGAGAGGGAGGGAGAGAGAGAGAGAGAGAGAGAGAGAGAAACATCAATGATGAGAGAATCACCGATAGGCTACCTCCTGCACGCCCCCTATTGGGGATTGAGCACACAACCCAGGCATGTGCCTTGACCAGGAATTGAACTGTGACCCCAATTCATGGGTCAATGCTCAACCACTGAGCCACACCCGCCAGACATCACCAGAACTTTAAAAAGTATCTGACAAATGGCAAATATTCAATAAGTATTTATTGAATGACTGGTTAAACATCTATATATAAAAAAGGCTAAGTGACCGACCATCTGTTGGTCCAACCAACCGACTGACCGGTACATGATGTGCACTGGCAATTTAAAAACAAACGTTGACTCGCGTGTGCTTGATACATATAAAGCTCTAACTATAAAGCTCTTTCTTCTAATTAATTTCCTTTCAATGTGCATGAATCTGTGCACCGGGCCACTACTAGTATATATAAAATAAAAGTACAATTTAGGGATGCATGGATAGTGACTAGCAGATTCCCTTACCCTCTTAAAGTACATTAGCTATCTCTTGCTTGTACTGGGGTTTATATGATGACACCTATTCTTAGTTTTTCATTATTTATCCCAAGGAAATTGATTTAGGCCTGAAACAATTATCTTGAATGATAATTATTACAGCATTCAGAGGAACTTTTGCTCTATTTTATGCATTTTTATGGTTAATTTTTTTTTTTTTTTTTTTTTTTTTTGAGAAACTGCTGCTAAAATCAGGAATATATTCAGATAAATAAAATACTAGGAAAAATGCACTGGTAGCCTGCATAACAGCGACTTACTCTGGTCTACCTTTTTTCCTGAACCTGGTAGCCACATTCAAAGGCTAAATCTGAGTAATGAAAGGCCCCTTATCTCCCAACCAGCACCTTCCAACTCTAGACAAAAGCTTAAGTCTAACATTTGCACCTAAGCTCACCCAGAGTACAAATAAGGTTTAAGCCGTGACAAGAATCCCTCCGTAAGGATTCAAAGTCTGTCAGAAGAAAACAATAAAATATTCTATATGAGAAGAAATATTTATCTAGTTTGTATTTACTAAAAACACAGAGCCACAGGACCAAAAACCAGTGAAGTCACAAAAGTCCAGAGTTTCATCTGTAGTCTTTTAGTTTAATTGCCTCTTGATAAGTAATCTGTTTTCCTCATTTAACAGCTATGGCCCTATCACCACTATTCTGCACTAGCTGATACTCTATTAATCCTCATTAAGCTTATACCATGTACCATGCAATGAGATATTGGAAAATAACTGGTCTTCTGTTTCATTTTTGCTAGAAAAAGGAGAGACTTTTCCAATGGGAAAAGCTCTCAATTTAAACTGAATAGTGCATCACAGTTAATTTCCAGATCTATTATTATGGAGAGTAGGCCACGAAGCAGAAATGCTTTTATTCAAGTGGGCAATTCATTGTTACTCTGAGCATGTGGTCACTGAAGAGCCTAAGAAGCTAGATCACAACGGAACACTAAACATTTCTGGGTGATTCTAATTCTGGAGGGAGAGAGAACCACAGAACACAGGGTGTCATAAAGTTGGGGCACACTTACCTAGAGAGTTACAGCCTGGTGTAGGACACTTCATGTTAAAGTTATAGCTTTCATGGAAGCGACGGCGCTTGGGGCGATGAGAGAGGTCGCTGCCCGAGTCTTTCAGGGACATGTCCTTGGCAATGCTCTCATCATGAGACACGTTGGGGCTGGAGATATCTATGTCAGACTCAGAAGAAGGTGCGTTTCCAGTTGGTGTTCGAGGTGGAGACTCATCATGATCAGCTGTATTTTTAGTTTCTACAATAAAAGCAATTGGTAGAACTTGCGAAAAGGGTTCATTTAGTTAGAGGTTTACTATTCAGAAGTGTTTATGGTCTTCCCAGATCTTCTATGATTTGACCAGTAACTTTTAGCTATTTATCTGCTACAAAAGCTAAATGAAGAACAAAAAAATGAACACTGTTCCTTTTGTGCAACTTTAAATTCTGATTAAAATTTAAATTTGGAGTTTCCCTAATACATTTTACTTATCTGTGTTTCTCCTAAGCCCTCAATCATGGTTAATCAAAACTGGAAGGAAAAAATTTTTTTTAAAACATTACCATCCCACTCTATTTCTAGGAGATACACAGGATGGAAGACAAATGAAAATGTTTTGTCTTTCTGGATGACACTGAACAGACTTGGTGTGAAAGTGTGAATAGACCTGACTCTTGAGTTAGCTGTTGGTAATCTAACAATTCCAATTCCAAACTCTAAATCAGGAGTTGCAGCCTTGGCCAATATGGCTCAGTTGGTTGGAGCGTCGTCCAGTGCACCAAAAGGTCACAGGTTCAATTCCTGATCAGGGCACATGTCTGTGTTGTGGGTTCTCTCCCTTCCTCCCTCTCTAAAATCAATAAAGTAAAAAAAAGAAAAATGTTAAATCAAGGGTTGCAAACCAAATGCCTACAGGGACTGAGCAAGGCCAAATAGAAAGATGATTGTCCATCTCAAGGGACAACCACCATTCAGCTCTAGCCAATTACTACTGTGGGCGAGGGGCCACCTTGTCTTCCCAGAGCTTTCCAATTTGTAAAAGAAACTAGTAGCCCAGGTTTTCAGATATAATTTCTGTATTTTCAAATACTGGCAAAAATTTTTTAAAAATGTAAATACTGTGGCCCTAACCGGTTTGGCTCAGTGGACAGAGCATCAGCCTGCAGACTGAAGGGTCCCAGGTTCGATTCCGGCCAAGGGCATGTACCTTGGTTGCGGGCACATACCCAGTAGGGAGTGTGCAGGAGGCAGCTGATCGATGTTTCTCTCTCTCATCGATGTTTCTAACTCTCTATCCCCTCCCTTCATCTCTGTAAAAATCAATAAAATATATATTTTTTAAAAATGTAAATACTGTGCAAGCAAACCAACCAACCATGTTGGCAGGCTAGAAGCTCACCAGTCTAAAACCTCTGCTCAGAGGTCTCTGATTTGGGCTGGTGAATCACAATCTCGATAGCTTACCATTCCCATTACTAAAGAGCACCTCTTCTTAAAAACTCAGAGATAGCCCTGACTGGTTTGGCTCAGTGGACAGAGCATCGCCCTGCGGACTGGAGGGTCCCAGGTTCGATTCCAGTCAAGGGCATGTACCGTGGTTGCGGGTGCGTCCTCAGTGGGGAGTGTGCAGGAGGCAGCTGATCGATGTTTCTCTCTCATCGATGTTTCTAACTCTCTATCGCTTTCCCTTCCTCTCTGTAAAAAAATCAATACAGTATATTTAAAAAAAAACAAAACTCAGAGATAACTGGACTGATAAGCATGGCTGTAAGAAAACCTGGTCCATAAACATGGATGGACCTAGAGGGTATTCTGCTAAGTGAAATAAGTCAGAGAAAAACAAATACCGTATGATTTCACTTATATGTGGATTCTAAAGAACAAAATAAACGAATAAGCAAAACAGAAACAGACTCATAGATACAGAACACAAACTGAAGGTTACCAGATGGGAGGGGGTTGGGGGACTGGGTGAAAAAAGTAATGGGATTAAAAAGTACAAATTGGTGGTTGCAAAATAGTCATGGGGATGTAGAATACAACATAGGGAATATAGCCAATGACATTTTAATAACTATGTATGGCCCTAACCGGTTTGGCTCAGCGGATGGAGCGTCGGCCTGTGGACTCAAGGGTCCCAGGTTCGGTTCCGGTCAAGGGCATGTACCTTGGTTGCGGGCACATCCCCAGTGGGGAGTGTGCAGGAGGCAGCTGATCGATGTATCAATAAAATATATTTAAAAATAAATAAATAAATAACTATGTACGGTGCCAGGTAGGTACCAGAATTATCAGGAGGATCACTTTGTAAATTATATAATTGTCTAACTACTATACTGTACACCTGAAACTAACAAAATAATACTGAATGTCAATGATAATTAAAATTAAAAAATTAATTATTTAAAAAAGAAAAGAAAATCTGGTCCAAGCCTTCTTCATCTGTAAGAGGTACCCAGACCCTTTCGCCTACTGCAGGCCCAATTTCATAGATCCGGCTACTCTGGACCGCAAGAATATTCTAGTACCAAACTGTCCTCAGCAAGATATAAGAAAGGAATCAGGCAAACAGCATGGACGTAGCTGAGATATTGCCAGTATTAGGCATCTGTCTGCAGTGGCTCCAAGCCTTCCTTATGAAGAAATTGACCACCCCCTCTCTGGAATGGCATACCCACTCACCTCTATCTGAAAAGTCAACCACTTGCTCAGTTTCTGAGCCAGACGAACGAGTCTGCCGAAGTGGGTATTTTTTCGGAGTCACTGGGGTGGGCTGCTGCTGACTGCGGGTCACTCTCCTGGTAGAATAAACAGGCTCCTCAGCGCCAAAAGACTGCAAATTTCGAACAGGGCTGGAATCTGAAAAGATAATATAATACTTAAAGAAAAAACAAGGAAGTCTATTTCCCATCCATATGATTCATTAGTATTTAGGCTGCCCTCCTCTTCGCATTTCACGAAATCCAACAAATCTTTAAAATATCTATTTTATTAAATAAAACATAAGCAAAAGACCCTCAATCAGGCATAGAGATGAAATATTGTGTAGAATTAATAGTTTAGGTTCTGGAATCAAGGCTAAACATGATTCAATTCCACTCTTCCATACCAACTAGCTGTTAATCTCTCCAAGCCCGTTTCCTTATCTTTAAAAAGGAAAATACTAGCAGCACATTCTTTGTTTGTTGTGAGGAATACGTTCGATAACTTATGTAAAGGACTTAACGTGATACTTGGTACACAGATCTAGTGCTTTATATATAATAGCTGCATCCTCTCTTTCTTTCCTTACTCTAACCCACCATAACAGATATTCTATTACTAAAGGTATAACAATATACAAATATTTCCTTTCCTTAGGGGTCTCTTTTTCTCTTCCTAATTACCCTTTCTGAAACCCTGAAGAGAAATAATAGACTCATAAAGGGTAATGCGATAATACAGCTTTTAAAATTGTTCTGGATGGCAAAACCTATTCTGAAGCACCCAACAGTCTTTCTACATTTCCAAACTGATGACACTTAAAAAAGGAATAAAAGAAATTCAAACCTGAAATTAAAGCATATTTTAAACAAGGAGAAAATTGAAATTCTCAAACTTTTGTGTCAATTAGCACACAATTGGGTTATCGGTTTGCACAGCGCCAGGGGGCTACATTTACAATGTAGTCTACATTTTGCTTTAGAGAGGGCCGCCTTCCATAGACTATATTGTGAATGGTGTCCCCAGAACTCTGTGGTCATGAAGTATAACAACCAGAAAGAGACCCAGAGCTCATGTATTTCTTAGCTGTTTTGAATACTTAAAACTTTTACGTGTCCAGGGCATGGCCAATTAATACTTTCTAAGAACATTATGCCCTTTGCTTTAAATATACTGTTCCTTCTGCCTATGATGACACTTTCTCATCTTCAACTTGTAAATTCCTACTAAATCCTTTAAAATGTCCATCTGGGAGTCCTGCCATCATCTGGCTGCTCCATTTCTTGGCTCCCATAGTAATCCATGCAAACTTCTCTCAGAGTTCTTACCACAATGCATTACAATGATCACTTTACATATCTTTATCTTGCACTAAACTGAGCAGTCCTTGAGGGCAGAAACTGATTCTTCCATCATGGCATTCCATTCATAGGATAGTGCCTGAATTATAGTAGCCATTTATCAATATTCCCATTGTGCTAGAAATAAAACTTAAAAATTGAGAAATCAAGAAACAACAGCTATAATTCAGCTGAAATTTTAAATTAAAAAATCAAGTTAGGAACAGGTAAGAGACTATTCCCACTTTCTTGCTTGAAAAACTTATGTTTTTCTCTCATGCTCACACAGCAGTAACCAAATCAGCACTATTTAAGTGCTCAAAGTATATTACATTTCCCCCCTTAATATATTATCACTTACTGATCATGAGCTTTCTGTATTAACTGCAACCTTCTTTCCTCCCCAGAGAATCCCAGAGCAGAGCCAAGAGGGGTCAGCGGTACCTTCCAAATCTAAGAAGCTCAGGTGGCTAATTGCACTGGAGAAACTTTTAACACAGAGATTCTCTATTCTCTATACCAAAACGAAATTTGGGGTATTTACAACTATATATAGTTGACTCAATAATCAGTTGAGTCAACTGATATTGAGTCAACTATTAATTGTGTATCTAACTATATTATGGAATTAAACATGGTTTTAGAAGTATTGAGTCCCTACCAATTGTAAAGAGACTACTTTAAGTCCCTAAGTCTAACCAGTGGTTCTCAATCTTCCTAATGCCGTGACCCTTTAATACAGGTCCTCATGTTGTGATGACCCCCAACCATAAAATTATTTTCGTTGCTACTTCATAACTGTAATTTTGCTACTGTTATGAATCGTAATGTAAATATCTGATATGCAGGATGTATTTTCATTGTTCGAGACCCACAGGTTGAGAACCGCTGGAAACCATTCTAACAGAAAGTGACATGATGACATTCCCATTTTACTGATAGGAAAACTGTAATCTAAAAAAGTTAAATGACTCAAGACATTCATGTGCTACACATCCATTATACCAGACATAGTTCGTTTGGATCTAAAAGTGAGACAGCACCCCCAACAGAACCGAACCATTTGGGGATTTTTTTTGGTTAAATTTTCTTTTTATTGTTGACATTATTACAGATGTCTTCCATTTCCCCCTCTTTTCGCACCTCCACCCAGGCCTCCCACAGAACCATATTTAAAGACCTGATACTTCTGTTGTCATTTGCTCTGTATTTCACCAGACTCTGTCATCTACATCAGCCACAGGGCAGTTTCCACATTAACACATGTGATGACCAGTCAGCAGGCTGTGAGACGTGGCAGGGAGAAGGAAGCCTTTTACCTTGGGAACTCTGGCTCAGCCGGGCTGAGGAGCGGGTGACTCGGGCAGATCTCCGAGATGTGCCATCGCTCTCTGAACTGTCTGTGTGCTCGAGATCTGTAGAAAAATCGGAATCTTCGGTTCCATCTGAACTACTGCCTGCATTCCTCTGTAACACCATAGATCCAGACATTAGCACAGAAGCATTTACTCTGTGGGTTTGTATTAACACTGGAAATAAAACGAACCGTGATGCTGAAAACGCGAAGTTCAAACCTAAGAAAGAATTCAACAGTCAACCTCCCTTTATTTAGAACATTTAAACGAACAGCCTACAAATAATGCATCCTCATTAAATAAATGAAGAGAATTAATTTTTCCTGTATTAGGATTAATTCTAAAATAAGTCCAGGTGGAGGTCAGTATCATAAACTGGAAATAAAAGTATCCAACTCAAAATGGTCTGGCTGACATAATAGCCATGCATTTATATATAAGTCCAAGGCAGTGAGAAAAATGTTAGTGCTTGACTCCATTTGACTTTAGGGAGTTTTTGTTCAAAGTCTCCATGAACAGCTAACACATTTCTTAAAGCCATACACTAATTCAAAATATCATGGTCAACACTGATCCTAAGAGAATTTAAGCAGAGAACGAGTAAAATTCTTCTCTTATATTATCTACCTTTGAAGCTTCTCCACATGAATAACAAGAGGGCTTAAAAAGGGGGCAGCTTGCACAAGAAGACTTATAGGCATTCAGAAACAGAGGTTTTATTGTCTTTTCAATTAATAATTACTTGTCAATTATTAGCCTCCAAAGGCATAATTAGCCATAAGGATAACTTTCATCAGTTGGGCATTAACACTATACATCTTTTACTAACCCAGAAAGGGAAGAGCATTTACAAAAATTTAAAAAAAAAAAAAAAAAAAAAAAAAAATACAAAGCTTCACACTGCAAGTCCCCTATTCTTTATTCAAAACCCTTAGGGCCACTTGTGTTTAGAATTCATAATTTTTTAGATAAACAGACACTTTATAATATGTAAATAATCACACTAAAGAAGGCATGCAAAAACTGCAAGTAACCTCAGGACAGTTTAGGACAGGTTTTGCCACCAAATAAGTAACAAAGAACAAACTTACATGTTTAAGAGCTCTTTGTATTTGGGGAGACTGTGGACCTATTCCAAGGCACCAATACTATTCCTGCATTTGGTGAGCTTTAACATAAACATCTACCAATGTAGGTCATTTTAGGAGACCTTAGAAAAATGCAAATAATTTATTTGAAAGTTTCTGTGAAGAGAAAAATTTCTGCAGAAATGAGCAAGATACCACCCAGCTTTCCAAATAGTTCAAGGGTAATCTGCCCAGAAATGAGCAGACGCCCCAGAATCATAGTAAATCAATAGGATGGGAAGGGAGGGGGAGACCAAAGGTCATCTAGTCCAGTTACCCAGATGTTTGAATCACTGATCATCTCTGACCATCCTTTCCTGGCTTGACCTCTTCTCTCTGGCTTTCCCTGATCTACTCCCATCCTACTCCGGAGCAGAATTACTTGCTCCCACACTTGCCTTCCATAACTTTGTCTATATACTTCTAAGTAGAGAATTTACTAGATCCTTCTACAGGTATTTATATGCCTGTTTCCCTGCCCCCCCCCATCAGATTTTTAAAGCCAGTGATTATGTTTAATTTTTGAATCCCCAGCAACCAGCACATAGCGACTAGTCAATAAAAATTTGTTGAATTATACCCTACGATGTGGCTCAGTGGGTCAAGGCTGGATTCCAGGTGGGGTTTGGGGCTAAATCCCCAGTAGGGTTTAGGGCTGGATCCCCAGCAGGAGGCAGCCGATCAATGATTCATCACTGATGTTCCTCTCTTTCCCTTCCTCTCTGAAATCAATAAAAATACATTTTAAAAAAACTGTTGAATTAGATTTGTTCTGTAATGCTGGCACAGCCATCGCCTAATTGAGTCGCTTGGGGCACTCCTTTAGGCCTCTCTCTGTTCAGCTGTAAAAAGAAGGGATGGGGGTGATCTCCTAAGTCCCATGTAATTTTAGAAAGTTTCTGATTTTACGAAATGCATTTTCTAGGCGCTGTCCAACTAAGCTAATAAGGAAAAATTACGGCTGGGATGCAATGTCATAGTGGGATCTCTTGGGAGTGGGCGCTGGTTCTCTATCACCCAGAGTCTCTGCTTTGTTGTGCCCCCCGCCGGGAAAGGAAGGATGCTCCAAAACCCCGCCTCTCCATTTACAGCATCACCAGGCCCAGAGGGCGGGGATTCGTACCACCCAATCGTAGTCCCGCTAAACCGCACCCCCACGGGACAGACTGCCAACCTCAGCCAATCAAGAGAGGAGGGATCGTTCTCTACAGCCAATCTGAGAGCTGCGGGGCCAGGCTCAGACACCTCCCCCGCACGCGGGGAGGTAACCGTTGGGCCCAAATGGGCGGTGTCACCAGCCAATCAATATGCTTCTAGACGTTTCAGCGACCAATTAGCTAGAAGAACGCCTCCGAGCCAGGCAAGCAGAGGGCGGGAATAGTTGCTAGCACAGGCCGAGGCCAGCGTCGGGCCCACATTTTTCTGTAGGATCTGGACGGAAGAGAGGGTTGCGGAGCTAGATTCGGGGGGTCGGGAAGTTGGAACCCAGAGGCTGTCTGTGGAGCGTGACCAACTGCGTCACGCTGCTCAATCGACTTGTCCTTAGACACCCGCCATCCCTCCGGTCCCGTTCCTCTCACCTTCCTTCGCGGCATTGCCTGCGGCTGCGGCCCGACGGTTCCGACTCGGGCAGCGGCGGCAGCAGCAAGAGGAACGGTAGCTCCGGCGGGCTCCGTGGCGGCCTCTGTGGCAGTCCCAATCCTGCGGACGATCCCAAGTGCCTCCTGCTTCACAGCGTCTACAGCCTTCTGCGCAGGCGCCGCGGGCTGGAGCGCTTTTTCCTTCACTTCCGGCTGAGGCTCGCGTCATCTGACGTTATGGGTCCGATGGGGTCCTGGGAGTTGCGCTGTGTCCGGTGAGGCTCGTGGGCGCCATGTTGGAACTGGGCGCCCAGTGCAAACCGGGGCCAGCCATTTTTACTCGGGGGGATGGCCCCCTTTGTGTGCGCGTGGGTAGCCATTCTTGTTTGGGGCAGAAGCCTGACCGTGGAAGGTAATGGTCCTCATCTTTACCTTGGGCAAAACGTCCCTTCCCGGTAGCTCTCATTTCTGAAGTCGGGGAAGGAAACCCCCAGAATTCAGCAGGTTGTTGATATTTAACCCCTTCTTTGCCTAACGGGCTAAAGGACGTTTCCGTTTAGCCTATAAACTCAAAGCTGAGAAGGGATAGTTTGCACACACACAAAAATAATTTTTTAAGAGCCATCCCGTGCCTCAAAGTGGTGGGGATGCAGGCTCCGAAAAAGAAACGAAAGGGCAGCGCCCACCACCAGGAAGCTCCTTGTCAGGCGAAGGAGACATTGTCCTTGCCTTTAGCGAACAGCAAGTAAGTTAAGTCGTTCAGGTCGCAGGAGGAGGCAGAACCCTTTCCTTCTTCAGAAGCCGTAGCTCCAAAGAATTCCCAGTTTAGCTTTGTGGTGAGCACCCCCCTCGCCCCCCCCCCATTCTGTATGTGTTCAAGAGGCCTGGGCGGGCGGGGGAGGGGGTGCCGAACCAGAACCGGAGAAGCCATGAACCCCACTGTAACCCAAGTGACCCCTGAAAATCAGAAGCTTGAGCCAGGAGTTGGGGGAGGGAATAAGAAGAAGGAATCGTTTTAGTGAAGCTGGAGCTAAAAAAAAAAAAAAAAGATGTTTAAATAATAGGGCCTGCTTTAAATAATAGGAAGACGTAGATGAAGGATAGAGGCTGGAAGAAGGGCCATAGAGAAGGCTGGGAGGGGAGAGCAGGCGTCCAGGACCGCAGCTTGGCCGAGAGCGACTGGGCGGAGGCGTGGAACCAGCTCAGTCATTCATTTAGGAGCAGGGACCCCCGTTTCACCCGAGGCCCGCTAACGGGGAGCTTCCCCCCAGGAGCAGAGCTAAGGAGCAGAGCCACAAGGGGACCATCGCACTGATGAGCTGCACAGAGGACTCTGAAGAGTGCCGGTTCCTGACCCTTAGCCGGCACTCTCCTTGGGGATACCCGGGGCCGCTATTAGCACGGGCAGATTTAGTATTTGGTATTTAGCTTTAGTGTTTAGCATAAAGACCTTTGAATAACCTACTTAGGTTGAACTGCACATAAAAACGTATATGGAAAGGGGCTCGAGTTTCTCCAAGGATAGCCCTAGCACGTCAGCATTTAATTTCACATGATTTCTGTTATTTTTGCACTTACTGATGTGTTTTGAGGTTACTCTTGGATGTCTGGCCCCCCCAACTAGTGGTCAGGAGCTCCTATGTTAAGAATATAGCCAAGGATAGCCCTAGCACGTCAGCATTTAATTTCACAGGATTTCTGTTATTTTTGCACTTACTGGTGTGTTTTGAGGTTACTCTTGGATGTCTGGCCCCCCAACTAGTGGTCAGGAGCTCTTATGTTAAGAATATAGCTAAAAAAAAAAAAAAAGAGGGAAAAGCTGTTCAATGCTTCTCTCTCATCGATGTTTCTAACTCTCTTTCCCTCTCCCTTCCTCTCTGTAAAAAATCAATAAAATATGTATTTAAAAAAAAAGAATATAGCTCAAAAAAAGGGGGGGAGTTGCAATTAATCAGTGATGAATAAAAGAGTTTTAACCAACTCCCCACCCCCGCCCCAAAAAAGAACAGCTCAATTCTTTCATACCATCCTTAGTAGTGCCCAGACCATGCTGTATCCACAGTAAATGCTTTCTAGTTAAGCAGAATGTGTTGACTGTTTCATAGTCTCTGAATGTATAGCCCTCAAAGATGGTGAAGTTAATATTTTAGAATAAGATCTTATCCGGACTTCACCATTCATCATACAAATACCAGCATTACAAATGTTCAACATTAGTTAATCTCTTACATTGGATTTTTTCAAACACTGCAGCTGACACGAAAAGAGTTTACAATTCCATTTAGACACGGTTCTTGTCCTTGGAAAGTGTAAACTCTGGCAGAAAGATGAAAAAACTAACACCACTAAGATAGAAATATAATCATAAGGAAAAGTGTGCTTAAGATGAAAGTAGAATAGCGAGGTATATTTAGAATGAGCAAAGAGGGATCCCGAAAGCATTTTTCTTTCTTTTTTTGAACCAACATGTTTACTTTGAGTGTCATTTTCGTCATGACTTGGTTCGCTCTTGAAGCAGGAACTGATGTTGGTTTCAAAGCCCTTGAACAGTTGCCCTCCTGCCCATCCTCATCTGCCAGACTTCACAAAGGTAGCTCTGCTGTTCTTCCTGCCTTGATACATCCAGTCTTCTTTACAATTTCCTTTCTTCAGAAAGTCTTTCCTAATTTAGTATTTCTGAGGTAGTAGGGCATAGTGGTATGTTATTTTGCATTTACTGTGATACTTATTCTCTTCCTTAATACAATTTGATAGCTGTTCCCCTCTCTCCTTCCCAAACAAACAATGGGAACACATAACTCCTATTTATTTTGTTAATCAGCTCTCCTGGTGTCTAGTACAGGGCTTTGATGTCATCTCTGGATTTGAATTTTAGCTGTGTCTGCATTGCTCTTGGGTAAGTTTTAAAATTTATCTGTGCCTCAGTTTTCTCACCTGTGAAATAGAGACGCTCATAGCCGCCTCACAGGATTGTTGTAAGGATTAAAGGATCACCGCAGTGCATTACAATGGTTGTCGTTACTGACATTCATAATTCTAGTCATCCTGGTCATGGCTGTAACATCTTAATGTTGGTCAATGCATCTTTACATGGTCTCAGTGGTTGTTTGCTCTTGTCTGTTCACCCTCACTCTGCTCAAGAGACAGAACGATTACCCAGGCACTGAGTCACACCAACATGGAGAAAGCACTGTGTTTCCCCAGGCCAGTAAGGTCATTGATCCAAAATACTAGTAGGAAAATAGAAGGATGGGCCAAGTTCAGAAGTGGTACAGAGGAGGAATGGAGTGTTTTATCTCGAGCGTTTAGGAAGGAATTTATAGAACAGGTTAAATAAGAGTGGAATTTCATGGGACAAATAAGTTGGCCAGAGGACAAAGAGAAAAAGGCTTTCCATGCAAAAGGAACAGTATGTGTAAAAGTGTAGAGGTATGGAGCAGCATTGTGTACAGGGTGACTGACGGCATGGTGGAGTAAGGATGGTTGCCTAAACAAGAGCCAGGAATGGTTGGGGGAACCAGTTCATGCAGAGCCCTGAACACCCTGCTAAGGACCTGGACTGCAAGTAATGGGAGATACCTGAAGGACTCTAAGCAGGGAAGTCCCGAGATCAAATTTGCACTTTAAAGATCTCTGGAAGTTGTGAGGGGGACTGAGCAGAGTGGCAGGAGACCCAAGGCAGGAAGACTAGTTATAATAATGCTGTAATCATCTTACCCAGAATTGAGGAAGAACTGTACAGGGCAGGGTAGTCTTTTGAGTATGTCCTTGTTCATTTTCTTATAACTGTATCTTACCTCATCAGCTACATTTGTGAATTCCCTAAAAGGTTCCTCAATTTTCTTTAAAATGTTCCCCTTGCCAGTAAAATGATAGGTACCAGATTTCAAATACAAAGTGTAGTTGTTCGTTGTTTGCTTCAAAGGCCCAAGAGCTCCTGGAGGTTGGGAGCCTTGCCTGACTGGCCATACTGTCTCTAGCTTCTCCCTTACTGCCTGGCATCTAAAAGAGCTCAGTAAATGGGGTGGCCACTGCCAGGTGTTGGCTCAGTTAGGAAACTTAGCCATTCTCTCTCCTCTAAGCCTCTTTTGAACCAGTGATGTGCCTAGGAGGGGCTAGGAACAGCAGTTTCCTCTGTGCAGATACTAGTAACTGTCCTGTAAGGTGGGGAAGTGTGCCTTGACCCTTTTAGGACAATGTTAGTATAGTCAGGCCAATCTTATAACTTCTGAGGACAAGTGATTGGCCTTGTCTTTATCCCTCTGGGAGAATCTCAGAGGTTGCTAATGTGATCATAATTCATATTAACATTTTTTCACTTTTGAGCTGTCTTAAAAAGTGAGTCAGCACAGTCACTAATGGTCCTTCCCTATTTACTCCTGCTGGAAATGGCCTGGAACTTCTCTTACCTGGTTGGACACTTGTTCATTTGGTTTTTGTATCACCCTTACCCACCACCTACTCCCAGCCCTACCCTGGGTGAAGGTATTGGACAGATCCCAGCAGGCTCAGGCACAGCTCCCCACCTCTGCAGCTGGGGTTATAAATAACCACCAAAACTAAACAGTCAAATTACCACATTTTAAAAATTGCTAAAAAAAAAAAAAAAAAAAATCACTGTTCCTGATTCAATAGCAGTTCTCCTCCTCATGCCCTTCATCTCCCCCTCTTCCTCCACTTATCTACCTCCCTTCCCTGATCCAAGCTCCCTCGGGAAGTCAATCTGAGCACAAAGCTGTGCTATGATGAAGACATCTTTTTCCATATTTGACAAGGCCAAAGCCCTCCAGGGCTGTAGTTATAGTTACATGATGTTGTTATGGCAGCAGAGGCCTCAGGGCAACATATGTTCCTGGGTGGTAATTGGGTTTGCTTTAACAGACTGTTTCTCTCCGGGTCCTTCATTCCCAAATTCACTTATCAAGAAGACCAGGGAATTGCCATTATGGATGGGCCTTCATTTTTTAATTCCAACAAAACCAAATTTCTCTTTATTCCCCAGGATGGAATGTACCCAGTCATCATGGGTTGAGACTTTTTAGACTTCAGGCATTTTCATTTATTCATTCAACAAATATTTATTAAGCATCTGATAAGTGCTAGGCATTGGGCTGAGAGCCGAGTGCATACTGTGAATAAACAGACATGGTCCTTCCCCTCCTAAACTGACAATTTTAGGACAAAGAATGTATAGGAGGGGGCTGCAGGATTTTCACCTGCTCCAGCCCCATCCACCTTTTCAAATATTCGAACCTGGTGTAATAACACTAAATAAAATTTTAAAATATTTTTAATTGATTTCAGAGAGAAACATCAATGATGAGAGAATATCTTTGATCGGCTGCCTCCTGCACGCCCCCTACTGGGGATCAAGCCGCAACCTGGGCATCTCCCCTTGACTGGAATGGAATCCCAGACCCTTCAGTCCACAGGCCAACACTCTATCCACTGAGCCAAATCAGCTAGGGCAACACTAAGTACATTTTTTGAGAAAATAAAAGACAGTCTTAATCTCACTGCTGTCACAGTGCTATTTTTATCTTTTACATATTGCCTTCCAATTTTTCTCCACATGCATACATTTTATTACATGTGCATGTTTTTGTATAGATACATTCATTGTTTACATTAAATTTCATAGTTTTTACACATTCTCAGCATCTCATGTTTCTCCAAAAGTCTTCATAATTGTCATTGTAATCACTGTGTGACATTACCGTATGGTACTGTGGCATATTGGACTCTCATTCCCCTGTGAGGGGTTATTGATGGTCTTTTATGTCAGATAATGCTGCAGTGAGTATTTGCATACGTCTATAGTTCTTATATATTGCTTTCTTTCTTTCCCCAAAGATTTGCCCACATTTAAAGTGTCACCACCATTGTGTAAGGGTGCCAACTTTAAGACATTGTTCTCAGAATTGAGTGTTCCCAGTTAATAAAACCTTGCAATTTTAGTAAAAATGAAAACCGCACATCAAATGTGCTTTTGATTTTGCTTCTAGTTAGGACATACTTCAATCTTCCATGTGTTTATTTACTAGTTTTGTTTCCTCTTCTGTGAAATCCTATTTCTACTGGGGTCTAATGACTTTTAAGTTTGAATGAGAGAGAGAGAGAGAGAGAGAGAGAGAATGATGCTTTGTAACATACAGTTACAGAGTCAGTGTTATTAACAAGGCAGAACATTTGCCTCATGATTATTTCTGTAGTATTTTCTTCTCACTTTCACTCTGGCTTTCCAGTTACCTATAGTGGTAAACTCTTTGTCAAATATATAATCTGTTGAGAAATAGAATGAGATTGTGAACAAAATGTGTAGATGACATGGATGATACAGTGAGGAGGCAGGTTATGTCTGATCTCAGCAAGAGTTGAGGAGCCACTTTATTTTTTTATTTTTTAAATATATTTTTACTAGAGGCCTGGTGCATGAAATTTGTGCACCCGGGGCGGGGGGGGGGTGTTCCCCAGCCTGGCCTGTGCCCTCTCACAGTGCAGGAGCCCCACAATGGATCTCCCCAAAGAGGCAGGCCCCACCCACCCATCCGGGGCTCCTCAATGGATTGCCCCAAAGAGGTAGGCCTGAGCTGCCAGGACCCGCCTCCGCACTGTGCACACAGCGTCAAGTCCCCGCCCACCCACGTGCACCTGCTACACACGAAGCCTCCTGGTGATGGATTGTTACAGCGTGAGGGCATCACGGCGTGAGGGTGTGATGACCACATAGGCTTTTTTTAGTATAGATTTATTTTTGTTAATCCTCATTCAAGGATATTTTTTCCATTGATTTTTAGAGAGAGTGGAAGGGAGGGATGGGGAGAGAGAGAAAAGAGAAAGAGAGAAAAGCATAGATGTGAGAGAAACAAACCAATTGGTTGTCTCCTGCACGTACCCCAACCAGGGCCCAGAAAAATCTGTAACCCTTCTGTGCTCAGTTGACACCCTAATGACTAAGCAACACTAGCTGGGCTATTTTTATTGATTTAAGAGAGAGAGGAAGGGAGAGGGAGAAAGAAACATCGATGTGAAAGAGAAACATCGATGTGCGAGAGAAACATTGATCTCTGTAAACTGGGTATGTGCCCTGACCAGGAATCAAACCGGCAATTGAACCCATGACACTTTGGTGCACAAGAGGGCATTCAGTCAACTGAGCCACACCAGCCAGGGCAAGAGGCCCCTTTTAAAGCTGTAGTCACTCTTGCACACTATAGAAAACTTGAATATGGTTCTGTAGACACTTTTTTCCTGGGAGGAATTGAGTCCCAGAAAAAAACATTTCCCAGACCAGCCAACTTTAGGAGGATGATAAATGACCCTGTATGCTGCCATTTATAAACTGTGGGTCATTTTATTTTTTGGGAAATACTTTCCCAGGAATAGCAGCTAGGAACAGGTCCCTCTGAGTCATATACAATGCTTACCCAGTCTCCCTCGTAACAACTGTACCCAGATGTGAATCAACTGGCCAAGGTGAGGGATGCAAGCTATAACTAAGAAAAACATTTCTCTATTTAAGGCAAACCAGCACATACATGATCCAAATCCACAACCTTGGACTTCTTAGTCTTGCTCTAACCAAATGAGGTTACTAACCTCAACCCAATCTCAGGGTTAAGAATGATTTTCCTACTAGTCTGGAAATGACTGGAGGATGAGTAGGCATCTGGTCATTTTCTTACCTGCCTAGCCTTGCCAGTAGATGTCACTACACCAAACCACATTCTCCAAAGATAGGACTAAGAAGCAAAGAGAGGTCTTCAGAAAAGCTGAGTCCAACCATCATAACCCTCTTCCATGGTTTCCATTAATACCTCTGGAAAACTATCAAGGATATGTAAATACTAGAGGCCCGGTGCACGAAAATTTGTGCACTTGGGGTAGGGGGTCCCTCAGCTCGGCCTGCGCCCTCTCGCAGTCCAGGACCCCTCGGGGGATGTCCACCTGCCAGCTTAGGCCCGCTCCCAGGGGGATCAGGCCTAAGCTGGCAGTCAGACATTCCTCTGGCAGCTCAGGAGCCCTCGGGGGATGTCCAACTGTGGCTTAGGCTGCGGAGGAGGCAGGAGAGGCTCCTGCCACCACCACTGTGCTCGCAGCCATCAGCCTGGCTTGTGGCTGAACGGAGCTCCCCCTGTGGGAGTGCACTGACCACCAGGGGGCAGCTCCTGTGTGAGAGTCCGCCTCCTGGGGGTCAGTGCGCGTCATAGCGACCAGTTGTTCCTGGTCGTTCTGCTGTTAGGGTCAATTTGCATATTGCCCTTTTATTATATAGGATGCATGGTTCCTGGCAGTACAGAGGCCTGAACTCAGCAGGTTAAGACCCCAGGTTCTGGGCAGAGTCAGAGTTCTTATCCAAGGGCCTTCCCCAGATTGGGTGGGGAGCACAGCTGCTATAGGAAGGGCGGTAGGGTGAGCAGACCATTTCAATGGGGGAACACATGATAGAGTTATCTAGGAACAAGAGCCATAGTCTTGGGGCTGTTCCAAATGTCACTATGGAGCTGATACCTCAGGCAAAGCACTCCACCCACCCTCCACCCCTACCCCTCTGTCCACACTGGCAGGGGCCATCCCTCGCCTGAAGGCTGCAAGGCTGGGGTTGGCTCATCAATTTTGGGCCTTCCCAGTGCCAGCCAGACAGAGCCACACCATGCAAGGACACTGGGGAAGTTCCTAGCAGTTCAGACTGTTGTTGTTGTTCTCCTTCAAGACAAGTATTAGTAAAGCATTAGTAATTTGGGAAAGAGCCATTATCTGCTCTTTTGTAAATACTTTTATTCCATGTGCTTCTGTAGGATACAGACTGAAATTCATACTGGGCCTGCAGTGTCCCACGTGGTCTGTCCTCAGGTTAACTCTCCAGCCCATTCCACCCAACCTCATTCTCTGTGCTCCAGCCTGATTGGTCTTCCTGCAATTCCTTAGGAGTGTGCTGGTTCCTTCCACCTCAGGACCTTTGCACACATTCTTTACTCTGCCTGGAATGTTCTTTCCCCATATTCTTTTTCCCCTATCCTACTATGTGCCAGGCATCATGTTAGGTGCTGCGGATATAGAGATGAATAATAGTCTCTATATCCACACCACCTAACATGATGCCTGGCACATAGTAGGAGCTTAAGAAATACAGTTGAACTATTTTGTTGCTGAAGCTTAAAGGAGGTAGACTGGTTCTAGGGATAAGTAGTATGCAATTATTCACTTGGGGAAACCACAGAGGCAAAAAAAAAAAAGTATGAATAGGGTCAAGAAGGTTTCCTTTACATGTATAGACAATAGCCATACAATAGACTGTTTCAGGGGCATTAGGGCTATTCAAGGCCCATCCCTTGACCTTTTGAGATCATCCTTGTGAAGGGCAATTACCACCCACTCCCACAAAATACATCTTTCCACCAGCAGGCTCAAATTCTAAACTATAGAAAACATTGGTCTCACCCTGCTTCACATTGCTATCTTCCTTCAGTGCCCTCCAGACTCTTGGTCCTTTGGGCCTATTCTACTCTGTTTTTCACCAGAAAAGGGAAAATCCCAGAAGGTGGTGCCCTTCAATCAGAAGTAAAAATGGCTGCATCTCTCAGGGCAACCAGAGCCTGGGCCTGGTATTCCTGAGCCCACAGCAGGGAGGCCAGTAGCCCCAGTCCCAAGAATCCCTGCAACCAGCACCCCTGGCATTTAGCCTTCCATCCCTGGCACTTAACCCCCTGGCCCCTTAAGCAGGGACATTTCCAATAGTTTTTCTTGGAACCATGGAGGGTTCAAAAGAATTCTTGTACGTTAAAAAAATAAATCCTCCAAAAACAGCCATTGAGCTGCTCGACCTCACATTTCTTCCCTCTCCCAGCAGTGTGGGGCTTAAAGCAAAGGATAAGGATTTGGATGTATGTTTATTCACCTCATTCCAGCTAGTTGCTGGTCTCATCCTATATGGCATTAGAATGGTGGGCCCCAGGGGAGATGAGGGCTGTATCTTGTCCCAAAGCTGGGCCTGAAGGCACAGACATCAAGAAAATACTTTGGACTCTTGACAATGGTGTGCTGATGCGTCATGGAAACTAGTCCCAGGGGCTTCCCCTCTCCGGCTTCCCCTCCTTCCCTTCCAGCTGCCATAAATCACTGAGTATTAAATACTGTCTGTAGGACCCTTCTGCCCCCACCCCTGCTCCAGAGCTCCCTGCCAGCCAGAAGACTGCAAACTAAGCAGGGAGAAAAGAGAGAATGGGCAGCAGGCAGGGGTGCCCATCATTTATCAACCAATCACAGTGGTGGGTCACTCTTTCCAGCAGTGCTCTGGCAGGCTGGGCAGGCAGTGCAGCCAGTTTGCTGGCAATGGAGAGCATGGTCCAGCAAGGGTTCCCCTTACTTGGCTGCCCCATCCCAGAGGTGGGGAGACAAAGTCAAGGGGTGAGTCCCTTTATTTACTTATTTTTGGTAAGAGAACATTTATTTGGTAAATTACAGAGGTAGAAAAAGTAATTCCTAGAAGAAATGAGCTTAGGAAACAAGCATGAAGGTAAAGGAAGGGCCCTAGGAGCTTGGGAATGTGGAAGCCAATGGTAACATGCCTGGCAAGGGGAGGGGGGGAGAAAGGGGCATGGGCGTGTTCCCTGGAGGGAGAGCACCCCCTTTACTTTTCTTATTTTGGTGGTTCCAGAATTAAACACACACTTTCAGTCCTGGATAGAGTCTTACCTCCTTCCCACCTTCTGCCAAGTCTTCCCCAGGGCCTCCTCTTGTAGCTTCTCTTTTGACCCCACGAAGGGCTTTCTCACTTTACCTGGCACACTACAGACGTTTCTTAAGAGTCCCAGCTCCAGAGCTCTGGCAGGCTTTCTTAAAGGGCAGCACCACCCTTCTGCCTCCTTTAATCTTCTCTGGTTTCTTCTTAATGGAAATCCCCCAACTTCCCCATCTCTCCCTCTCTCTCTTTCCTCCCTCAAGATAGGAAGCTTGGAGAAAGGGAATGGATTTGGTCCTAGGCTAGCTAGTCCACTGAAGGACAGACATGCTTTTGCCAAGGAGAAGTTTAAAAAAAAAAGTTTGACTCACACAACAGGAACAGCTGGAACCTGCCAGACTCACCTCCATGATTTCTGAGCACTGCTCCCCTGCAATATAAACAAAGTTAGAGTTCTAGAAAATTTAGAGCTGAGGGAGTGGCAGGGAGACAATGGAGTAAGTTATAGCATGACTAGTCTGACCAATATTCCTATCTCTGACCTTTAATCTCTGGGTAAAGAGAGTGAACCTCTAGGTCTGCATCCCCCTCACCTAGTCCACTGACCCCACCTCCAGTTGTGGTCATACACAGCAGAGGTGAAGGCAGGTCACCTCTAGCTATATAACCTTTTTAACAGGTTTCTTAATCATTCTGAGCCTCAGTTTTCTTGCCTGTGAAATGGGACTAATTATACCTACTATATAGGGTATAATAACTATGACTGAGGATCAAATGAGAGGAGGTGTGCAAATTGTGGAGCCTATAGTAAGTGCCCAGTAAGTGGAAGTTTTCTTCTATGCTGTGTAGCAGGGGCAGATGGTCTGTAGCATCCTGATTATATTCTTTCCTTCCTGGGACCCTGAAGTTTCTGTCTCTATAGGTGGTATAGGCTCCTTGGGCATTCTGAAGAATGCAGACACACCACTGGTTCAGGAAACCCAGATTTCTAGTCTGTTTGGGGAAGAATTCAGAACTGGGTATATAGAGCCAAGAAATTGATAGAGTTGGTATCTAAACCCTGGCTTGACATTCTGGGAAAATATCCAGGTGGTCAGAGAATTGGGTGGAGCTGTTGGGTGGGACTTCCAGAGAAGGTGCCAACTTGTGTGATTTTATCAGAGTGGCATGGAAGAAGCATGTCCAACCGGCTTCCTACCCCAGCAGAATACAGGCCACTTTGTAGACTACCAGGCCTTTGCCCAAGTTGAATAGAAGCAGGGGTCACAGAGGCCACTCGTGGAATGTACTGGAACATTCCAGGCCCTTCTGCTACACAACAACATAATTCCTTGAGGCTTGAGCCATCAGGGGCTTCCAGAATTAGGTACAAGGTCTTTGCCCTCCACCATGCATAGCAAGAGAAACCTCCTGCTTTGAAAGGAGCAATATTGTATGTGCCACCAAGTTATTAAGTGGGAGGAATGTCAATCTAGCCCTTTGAGATTTTTTCATTGGATAAAGAGACTTGGCTACCGAGGCCATTTTGTCAAGCCAGAGCCATTGAATAGATGTGTTGAGTATAGGATATCCACTAGAGAAACCAGGAATAGACAATTCAATCAGGGTTGAAGAGTTGGATGGGATGTAACCAGGCTTCATTCTTTCAGTTAGAAACAGATTTACATTGAAGTTCATGAAACTTAAGTGTCAGAGCCTCTTACTTGCACAGAACCCTTCCAAGCCCTCGTACCTAACTATAATTTTTTTACTCACAAAACCTGGAGCCCTCCCTGCTTTCAGTCTGCAGGACTTTTAGCCTCAACTTTTAGGAGTGGTCAGAAACATTAGTTGGAGAAACAGTCAAATATTTAACCAACATTGATTCCACATTGCCGGATGCAGTGGTTTGCACTAGTTGCTGACAAGAAATACCAGAATAAATGGATTCCTTTGCTCAGAATTGGGAAGAAAAAAACAACAGATATAAAATGACTTAGCAGAAATGATAAAGCTACCCGTAAGCTAGTACTCATATATTGTGCTACAACCTGAACACCTGAGTCCCTAGGGAATCATCAGTATCTCATAAGGTCAATTGAGGAACGTTTGGAGGAAGTGAGATCCAATTGGAAATGGAAGCAGATGGTGGAAGATGGAATTGCAGGGAGAAGGAATGTTCATAAACCAAGGAACAGAAATAAAACAGAGGAAGAACCTGTGGTGATATTTTGCAGTTATCTATTATTACAAAAGCCCTTTAGAGATAATATTTTTGGCTCTGAAAATAGCTCTGGAGTCTGTGTCCTGGATCTAAAGGAAATCAGACTACAGACCAATTTTCAAGCCGCTTGTCCCTTCTGTTATATTTGTAATATTTTTGAAATTGGAATGATACTTGATGTCTGATTTGGTGCACAGTGTGAGAGGAAGGGAGAGGGACTGGAATCAGATGGAGTAGTTTAGAATATTGTAGGTTATTTGCCTTAGGGGTAATTACATTGTTGAGGCCAACTTGAAGAAGGTGAATGGGAACAGTGGTGGAGAAGAGGGAAGTCTAAAAGGGGCTGAGACAAATGGGCCTTTTGGTTTATACCCAGTCTCCTGGGAATGTACATAAACCAACTCTCCTCTCCAAAGAGTTTGATCTCTCAATGGGCCTGGGAAAGTCGGGAGTGGGGGGATGCAAACTGTTCCCATCAAGGCACTGCTCTAGAAACCAGATGGTCCCCTAAGGTACTCCTAATCACGTGATGCAGCAGAATTTGAGTTTAATGAATTTTTTTGTGAAGCAACATCTGCATGCTGGTCACAGTGAGCTAGGTGTAGTAATTAAAGTGATGACCAAGACACCTGTTCTCCTCAGGAAACATATTTTAGAGAGGAGGATAGTTTTAAACACTGAAAAATGCCAGCCTGATATTCCATAGGCCAAAGAGCCAAATCTTACATCTTGTACAGTGACCTTTTAGGGATGTCATGGGTACATTTGTTTCCTGAGACATTCCCTTAAAAGATTAGCAGGGTCTGCCATCTGCCATAGATCTCTCATTCAAAAGCATATCTAAATCCTTTTTGGGGAGGGGGGGGACACCTTAATGAGGTATAAGTTACATACCATAAAATTAATAATTATACATGATTTTTAGTACATTTATAGAGTTGTGTGATCATCACCACATTCCAGTTTTAAATCATTTCTATCACCCCCAAAAGTTTCATTGTGCTTCTTTGCAGGTAATCCCTGCTCCCACTCCCAACCCTGGATAACGATTGATCTACTTTCTGCCTCTAAATTTGACTTTTCTGGACATTTCATATAAACAGGATCACACAATGTGTGGTCTTTTGCATCTGGCCTCTTTCACTTAGCATAATATTTTAAAGGTCCATCCACATTGTAGCATATATCAGTAGTTTGTCTCATTTTATTGTTGAATAGTATTCCGTCTAAATTCTTTTAAAATTATTTATGTTTTGAGGCAACACTGAATGGGATGAAAGAACCCTGGTCCCTGCCCTGCCTCTGATTTGCCGAGTGACCTCTGACAAGTCCTTGCCTTGTCTGGGCATCCATTTCTCTATCTGTAAAATGCGGGGACTAGATCATATATAGTCTCTAATGTCTATTCCAATGCTTATAAAAACTACAACCTACTTTCGTATTTTTCACAGAATGTGCCACTAGGTCCAGTATTCCAAAATGTTGATATCTCAGATTCCATGATTACTCTTTACCTGTTTTAAAACTTCTGCCAGCTCCTTTATTGTCAAGGATGAGGAATCTTAATTTTAAAAAGGCTACAGTTTAGCAAGAAAATTCGATTCCCACCAAGAGAGAGGAAAAGAAGAGTTAAGGAGTAAATGCCATCCAGTCAGAATGAAGGAAAATGAACAAGTGAGATAACTAAGCCAGAAACTGGTGGTGGTGGGCCACAGGAAGGGAAAATGTGTCAGACAGGGTCCCGAAGGTCAAAATCCAGGCCATCTGGTTACCTTGGGAGTAAGAGGGAAGGGATAGAGAGAGAGGGAGGCCACCAAAGTGGGAGAGTTGTTGAGGCCTAGGCCCCCCTCCCTACTCTGTTCCCATAACCTCATTCATTCCCTCAACCCTCCTTCCCAATCCCTCTCAGGCTGCTCTGCTCCTTCAGTTCTGACCCCATTTCCTCAGGATCTCATTCCCTGAGGATCAAGGCCTGACATTTCAGACAGAAGCTGAAGAAAGGAGGTAGGTCGGAAAGAGACACTGTGTGTCTGCGTCATCTTATTTTCTGTTTTATTATTCTGGAACCCTGGGGGCCAAAGACGTAAGCACTTAGACATTTACCAAGAAGTCCAGTCCCCCAGGTATCAAGGAATATCAGAACTTCTTTATTCTCTGCTGAACCGTTGCTACTGAGTATCAATGATTTTGGGGGGCAAAATGATGATTTGGAATTGCCATTCTTGTTGGTTATTGTGCCATAAATGCACAGAGTGAGGGTCAAGGTGCCCTGAAAGTAGGACCAGTTCCTTCAGACCTGGAAAACTTCTCTTGGCTGTGACAACCCTAGACTTCTTTTAATTCAGTGGCCAGCAGGATAAGACTTCCCTGCTGATCCTCTGATCTGCTAGCACTCCCTACAGCCTTTCATCCTTGGTAGTCCGTCAGACTCCTACAGCTTTTAAGACCCTTGGGGCTTATAGGTACTTTTTGGGGAATGGCTATACACCTGATACACACCTGTAGAGAAACTAACTCCAATTCCTTGAATCCTCATTTATTGTGACATCTGTGGACATCCCAAGAGCAGGCCGGGATCAAGGGACTAAGTAAGCATTTGCTATTGGTACCCTCTGAGGCAAGTAATTCTCCTATAGATGAAAAACAATTTATTGGTATATGCAATTCTCCACTTCCGATGTTTATGGGTGCCTGCCTGTGACCCAAAGTCCCTGAAAGCAGGAACCAGGTCATGTCTCAACCGGAATAGCCTCTAGCCCAGTACCACTTCTGCAAACAGGCTTCAAGGCTTGCTGGGCTGTGAACTCCAGGGTGGAGAGCATGCCTCTGAACATTATTAACTAGCGCCTCATTCTGTGTCTGGCACATACTGGCCATTTCACTAAATTTGTGATGAGTAAATTAATGACAGTGGTGTTGATAAGGATGACGGGATGGTGACAAAGGTTTCTTATAAGCTAAAAGATGCTTTTGAAGGCAAGGCATCACCCCTTAGCAGTACACATCCTTCCCAAAGCTATGGCTTCTTTTATTGGAGGAAACAGACAGGCGTTGATCTTCAGAATGAAGGCTTTATCCTCCCATCATGCCCATGCCAGGAGAAGCTATCAGTGATAGAGAAAGCAATAAGAGACAGCTGGTTGGACATGATACCTGGTTAGTGAGAGGACAGGGATCTCCGATGCCTCCTGCCTTCTCACTCCTTCAGCTAGGTCAGCTTTAGTGTCTTTTGCCAGCAACTTATCAGGAAGAACCAGGACTCTCTGGACTCAGAAGATCCAATTCTTCAGCTGTGCCGCCTCCACTGGCTCTTCTTCCACTGTCCAGGTCCTCAATTCCTTGTAACTTGGCTTTGGAACAAAATTTAAATCCCACGTCCTTGAGACTACCCACATTACCCTTCTCCCCAAGGGAAGAATGCAGCTATCCAGTAATATGCCATTTTGTCTTTATTTGGCATAAAGAAAGGATACCACTTGCCCAAAGTATTTCATGATTCTTAATTCTAGGGCCTTTACCTCTAACATACACTGTATGGCTCAAACAACAACAACAACAACAATAATAATAATAAAAAATCAGCCCTGGCCAGTGTGGCTCAGTTGGTGAGTGTTATCCCATTCACCAAAAGGTGGTGGGTTCGATTCCCAGTCAGGGCACATACCCATGTTGCGGGTTCAATCTCCAGTCGAGGTGCGTATGGGAGGCAACCAATCAATCAATATTTCTCTCTCACATTAATGTTTCTTCCTCTCTCTAGAATACATTTTTAAAAATCACTCAGCATCTTCTAAGACTACCTGAGAATTTACATGTTGAGGGCTTCTAAAATGGAATAAGTTGTGAGGCAAGAACATTTCAAGAGACCAACTAGCCTATCCTCTCAGGCAGGCCAATGGTTTAGAAGTTGAGTATTGGTTGGGAAAGTACTTGAATCTGAGTCGAAAGACCTTGGATGTAAGTCCTGAATTTGTCATTTACTAAGTGGGTGATATTAGGCAAGTTATCTAGCCTCTGTGACTTAGCTTTCTGTAAAATAGAGACAATATCTGCATTTTCTATCTTGTATGCCTATTGTGAAAACTCAATGAGATTATATATGTAAGAGCTGTAAAATACTAGACAACTGTAATTTTAACATATCAGCCATGTGTGCAGCTTTGGACATTCTTTATGTAAAATATAAATAGTAAGCCTTCTATATTCATAAAGTTTTACAAGAATAGAGATAAAGGAGTTCAGCTCTGGAGTCAGGATGTTGGAGTAACCTTGGGCATGTTATTTCTTTTCTTTAAAAAATATTGATTTTAGAGAGAGGGGAAGGGAAGGAGGGGGAGGAAGGGGAGAGAGATGGAGAGAGATATTTGTTGTTCCACTTACTTATGCATTTATTGGTTGATTCTTGTACGTGCCCTGACTGGGGATCAATTGAACCCCTAGCCTTGGCATATCAGGACGATGCTCTTACCCAGCCAGGCTTGGGCATGTTATTTCTTTCTGAAGCCTCAGTGAAGAGGAAATAATACTCATAGGTGCGGTCATGAGTGTTAAATGATATAATGTATGCACAGTGCTTAACATGTACCTGGCATGGAAAAAAGGACTCAATGAATGTTAGGTGCTACCATTACTGTGATTAATGAAGATGTGAGGCAGGGTAGTCAAATAAGATCTCATAGAGACATGAACTAAGAATCAAAAGTACTTAACCTTTTTGGGCCCCAGGTTTCTTACTTGCACCATAATAAGAATCCATGCTTTTCTTTTTTCCAAATTGTCATGAGGATATATATAAACTTTGAACTAATTAGAATTGAGGAATGTTATAAATTGGAAGATTTAAATTTTTTTTTATTGATTTTAGAGAGAGGAAGGGAGAGTGATAGAGAGAAACATCTATGAGAAACATCAATTGGCTGCCTCCTGCACACCCCCCACTGGGGATTGAGCCCAAAACCCTGGACATGTACCCTGACCTGGAATTGAACCCTGACCTCCTAGTTCATGGGCTGACACTCAACCACTGACCCACACTGGCTGGGCTAAATTGGAAGATTTTCTAAAAAACTGAGTTAAATTTATAAAGAATGAGTTTTTAACAATTCATCAGTTTGTGTTCTTTCCTATCTGCCTTTGGTAAAGTTGTCTTCTTCATGGAAAAGGAGTACAACATTTCCCAGTCAATATAGAAAGATTTCACATGTCAGATCTTGAAGTAAGTCCTTCAAACCCACAAGAGTACACTCTGCAAAGAAAACCTTCCTTCAGGATGTTCCATTGCCTCAGTATGTAGACTGATTTTAATATTCAACCAACTCTTGAATTTCCACTTTGGGTATTATCTGTTTCAATATTTAATCCCAGAGTGACCTCTTCTTGCCTTGCAGCATGCTCCCAGATTACCTCCTCTTCCTTGATTAGTTAGTATAGCTTCAGGGAATATCTTTATTTTAACATTAAACTGGGCAAAAACAAAAATAGAAAGATAAATTTGTAGCAAGATCAAAATTAGAGTTCATAGCTAAATATAAATCTGGAGGGAATTGTCCAATTACTTGGATGGTCCCTTACCGCAGACAATCCAGGGTTGATTGTCTTTTGCTTTTTCTATATATAGAACACGGTTAATAAATATCAAGGGTAATAATTTTTTTCTTTTGAAGAGTAATTTTAATAGTGACTCAAATGCTGTTTTCTTTCTCAAATGTCTTCATATATAGTCTAACATGTGATTTTTACAACTGCATTTATTCTCTTTGAGGACTATCTATTCTCAGTTTGACTTGTAGGTCAGAGAGCTTTAAAATGAGAAGACCAGGATTTCAGCTGAGCTAGATTTGAAATGGACGACTCTAAAGAGAAATTCCTGCTTCTTTATAGTCTCAATTTAATTTACAGGCTAGCAGTTTGTGTGTGTGTGTGTGTGTGTGTGTGTGTTTAGGTAGGACCAACACCAAGTACGAACTTGGAAACGTGGAGAAAGACAAATGTGGGTGTCACATGAGGCACGGTAGCCATTAAGTGCACGAATATAACGCAAATCGCATGCAAATGTATGCAAACTTTGCATTAATTTGTAGACTTTGGAGTTGAAAGCAGCACTGAGATCCTGAGGGCTCAAAACTAATGTTTTTAGATTAAACTAAAAGTAATGCTCTTTTAAGGTATCGCTTTCTTGATGCTTGACAAGACTCACTCAACTGCTGAAAGTTTGACACTCTTCCCTACCCCCCATGATGATTTCAATGCCTGATTCCATCTTACGCCTGGTCCCGCCCCGCTCAGTCTGACGTCACGTGACACCGTATTTGCATACTACCTGGGACTGGGTGTGACGCTCCCCTTTTCTGCGTCTTCTCATTGGGGGCGCTGGAGAACCAGCCCTCTTCTGCGTAGACCAATCAGTGGTCCTTCGGACATGCGAAAGCAGGCGGGGGTGGGATGGGGGTGGGGTTTTGGGTTGGATCGCTAGGCATGTTAACCAATTACCCTCTGGGAAGGGATGATCAAGCCGAGGATTGGTTGGGAGGAGAGGCCTGGGAATCCGTAGGCCAATGAGAGCTCTGGGTTGAAGGGGCCGGTCTCTGCTCGTAGGGCAGATAAGCAGCCGCAACGGGGGTTGGGGGCTGTGTGGGGCTCGCTGTGGGGCCGAGGCAGGCGGGCGGGCGGGCGG
>NW_005360086.1:863900-907972 GCF_000412655.1 Myotis brandtii | reverse complement strand
GTGCAGGGTGTCGGGGCCGGGAGCTGAGGGGAGGGACCTGGCAGATGGAGGCTGGCTTTGGGGGCGTAACCGAAAAGTGGCAGAAGTGTCGTGTGGGGGTGAGTGGAAGATGCCGGGGTAGCAGCGAGGCGTGAGGAAAGAGTGAGTGGCGCCTGATGGGGGCGCCCTGTGCAGGGTGGGCGCTGGACGTGTGCACGCGGAGGGGGAAGGGCATGGAGGAGAGTCCTTTTGGAGCCATGTGTTACTTCGACTTGAGTTTGGCTCCATCGTCCCGCTCTACAGCTCCGGTTCCTTTCCTCCCCGCTTCTCGTGCGCTTCCCTTTCTGCCACCTCCTGGAGCTGATTTCATCTGAGTCGTTGGAGTAACTTAGTTTTACGGCTTTGACTACAGTGCAAACGCTCCGCTCCGATTCCCCAAATTCCTGTCGTCCCAGAAGTTGTATGTCCTCAGATCACAGACCTGCTTCATATGGTTGTCTCATCCCAGCCATCGTGTGTGTGTGTGTGTGTGTGTGTGTGTGTGTGTGTGTGTATGTGCCCCCACCAAGGCCGTTTTGTCCTGGGCATTGTCAGCCAACGTGGCAGTGGGGTGAGGGCTACAATCAAGTACACTGTGGCAAATACCCCACTTTCTGAGCAGCACTGAACCAGTGTCTTACTAGCAGCTTGATGTTGGTGTGGGGAAACTAGGGCGGAGTAAGCTTACCTGACTTTCACACTCAAGCTGTGATGCCCCCCGCCCCCAAATGCAGGCAGTGAGGAATAGGAAAAGGCACCTACTTGCATGAAGAAGTTGGCAATAAGTTGAAAGTGAGGCTTGCATTTGATTCACACCATATGTGAAGAGATCACTGCACACTTCCAAAGCCCCAGAGTCTACCAAATGTACAAAAGTCATGGTCTCTGCCATCTAACCGTTAATGACATTCTCTAACCAGAGTTTCTTGAGCTTAATTCCTACACATCCCCCTCCTGAAAGCATAGCTGCTACACTGCCTTCCAGGTAAGAATGAGACTAAGAGGTCTCTGAAGTAGAAAGCCAAGTCTATCCGGACCTCACTGTAAATGTTAGCATTGCATCTTGGAATGCAGAAACTTGGTCAAATCTGGTAGCAAGATGGTGACCAACTAGTAAAAGTATGCCTAGAATCTGGTGGTGTAGAGCAAAGCAACGCTCAGACAAACTCATGCCTATCATGAGCTGTAAAGTAAACCACAAGGCTACAAACCTGTTGGTTTTGTTTAGGCTTCCTTGGAGTCCAGGGAACTTAGTGTAACAGCAAGCACCAGAACCTTAGTCACTTTTAGTAGAAATCAATAGAAAGCCTGCCTGTGTACTAGCTAGAAATTGGTTAGCAGTAATACTTTAAGAGCCGTTATTCTGTGTCTACCATAGCATTTATATTAAAAAGACAAACACTGGCGAATGCTGTGGAAAGGAGATGAGTGTAGGTTTGGATGACTGGGTTCTTTACATGACCTGTTCCTTTTATAGGGCCAGGGGCTCTAAGACACTGGTAAAAACATAGGGAACTAGAGTTCTGCATTACCTGTCAAGTTATTTAGGACAAGGTGGGTGATCCTTTGCATAGGGATTGGGCTGATGGATTATTTCTTCACCTATTGATATCCCAGAGGCATTAATAAAGTGCTTACTTAGTGTGTAGTAGGATTATTTGTAGATTTTCAGTGAGGTAGGAGAGAGGAAAGATAGAAGAGGGAAAGAGTGGCCTGAGTCTGAGGACTCCTTTGTGGCCAGACATTAAGGGACTGTACCTGGCCTTTGGTTTGGGAGCACATCAGGTTTTTTGCATGTTAACTTTAAACTTTATGTGTGTTCAGATTGTTTCCATTCTTTGGCCTCGAGAAGTGGTAGAAGTGGTTTTCTGTAGGCCATATGTGCTAGAAGGAAACATCTTGCAGTCATAAACCCTTAAGAGAACGGCTTTGGGTGCCAGAATGCCTGGGTTTTGAATCCAGGTTCTGCTACTTACTAGCTGTGTGGTTTAGAGGGAGTTACTTAACTGTTGTGCCTCAATTTCCACATCTGCAAAATGTGAATAATACTATCAACATCCTGAGAATCATATGAGGTAATAGGTACAAAGTGCTTAGAACAGTGCTTGTCCCATAGAAGGTGCTATAAAAGTGTTTGCTGCTACTTATATTGTTGTTATTCTTTCCACCTAGCCAAGGTGAGAGCACTGTTGGCCAGAGCCCCATTGCCTTTTCAGGCTTCAAAGAGCAAACCCATATTGGTCTGAAACCAGTACTGCAGGTTTCAGAATTTCAGGGCCTCCCTTTGCACTTCCATTCCCTCATCTTTTAAAATGAGCTTTTTAAAACAGGGCTCTGAAACCCAACTTGTTTAAAAAGGCAGGTGAGCGGGGACTGGGTTTCAGGAACAATGAAGTGTCGTCACTGTTTCTGTTTCCCATCTCAGAGTGATGTAGTTCTCAGCACCATGCAGTTATCTCTCCACCACACACCCTGCTGTGTTCTTGACAAGATATATTAGACCTTGTAAAAAAGTTATGATGTAAAGAGCAGGATTTACCTTCTGTGACCATTCATCCATAAGGGATGTCTTCATAAAGTAAGGAATGGCTTCATTTTATGAGCCTGGGCTAGGGATGTGGAAGGCAGAAGAGAGTAGAGGGAACAATAAAGGTCAACTCTAAGAAAGCTAAGAGCCACTAGTGGGTAATAGAAACCCAGGATAAATTTCTTACTGAAATTCCTCCTTTAATTAAATTATCATCTGTGCCTTATGTCTCTTGGAAGCTGTTAATGTTTATGTTCTTCCAGGACCAATGATGATGGACAAAATGGTACTAAGAGGTAAAATTGTTTGGGGTTCCAGTCTTCTTATCCTGTTAAGTGTCTCTGTCTCCATAGCCTTAGAATGAAGCTAATGTTTAATCCAGCCTTGCAAACTCTTCTCCAGTGGACTAGCCCCAGGCGGGTGCTGGAGAAGCCAAATGCTGCCTCTGTACCTCCTCTGCCCACCAGACCTTCTTAAACCAGAGGTTGGCAATTAGGGCCTACAGGCTAAGTCCAGGTCTCTGCCTGTTTTTGTAAATAATGTTTTACAGAATACAGTCATGCTCCTTCAGTTAGGTATTGTCTGTGGCTGCTTTTGCACAACAATGACAGAGTTGAGTAGTTGTGATAGAGACCATTTGGCCTGCAAGACAAAAATATTTACTACTACTTGGCACTTTAATAGAAAAAGTGAGCCTATCTTTGTCTTAAACAGTGTTCCTGACCATTATTCCTATATAAAGATCAGTTTCAAATGTGTGTAATACCCACCTCCTCAGAAAATCTTAAAGAGGTAAAGAAAACTAACAAGCCTGTGTCCCCACACATATTTTAGGGGTAAAGCAAAAGGGGGGGTTATCAGCTTCCGGTCCTCCATCTTTGTGGAAGATCAGCACCTGTGAATCCAGGCTGCCCACCCCCACCGTTTTCAGGTGACATATGTTCAATAGACATAAGCTAATCTGGATTTACATAAAAGCTTAACTGTTAGGCAAATGTGTGCCCCCCTCCCACTTACCCGCCTTGCAAACCTAACAACTCCCAACTGCAGTGAGCACATTTTAAAATCAGATGGAAATTACTTTAAGCTTATCTCCTGTTTTGGACTTTTCTTGTTACCTTTTATTTTTCTGAACAGATCATTGTGAGCTGGCAGTAGTCACGGCTGCCCTAAAATACTAGCTTCCCCACAGGGACATAGGAAGGGTTTATTTTAAAGGTTTTCCAAGATGGTCGTTTCAATGAATATAAGGCAGCATTGTTATCAGCAATGCTGTTGGTAATTATTAAACGTTTTTCCTTGCAATGCTTTGAAAACTTAGTTCTTGGGGGATGGGTGTTTAGATAGGTGTGGAACCACATAAAGGAGGTTGCTTATGGTAGAGCCTGGGAGGAAGCCCTCATCAAACCATGGTCCTTTTGGACCCTGATGCCAGAAACAGCCTGGAGATTAGAATAGAATGCAACTTTTCTATGCCAAAGAGCCATCTTGCTGTAATGAAGCTTGGGGGTGCAGTTTCTTTACCTCTTTTAAGAGCTGCAATTATTCTTTAAAACCCTGTGAGTGAAGTACCTTCTGTTTGGGAAGTATTAACCACCAGGCACTTCCCAGCCTGATACTGCTAACTTGCTTTTGACGGTTTTGCTGGTACCAGGTACCTGGTCAGCAAAATGCACTACTGAAATAATCTGACTCTTAAATATTATCAGCAAGGGCATTCTTGAAATTGGGGGCCACAGTACCTATCTGCTTTATCCCTTGGTACCTAAAGGACTGGGTCCATGTGTTCTTCAGTATTTTAGATAGAAAATTATGTACATACTAGAGGCCTGGTGCATGAAATTCGTGCACATCAGGTCCCTAGGCCTGGCCAGCAATCAAAGCGCGAGCGTCTGGTGTGGAAGGGAAGGTCCCAGCTGACCTCTGGGCCCTGGGCAGCACCTGGGCCCCTGCTCGCTCCTGTCTTGGCCTGGCGCCACCCACTCACCTGCTCCACCATCCCACTGTGGTCCCGCTCTCATCAGGGCCAGCAGTGCCTCCACTGCCGACCACTGCCAGCACTGTGTCGCCAATGCCCACCATGTTCTGTGCTGCCCCCTGGTGGTCAGCACATGTCATAGCGAGCGGTCAAACTCCCTGTCTCCCTGTTGAACGACTGCCAGAGGGGACAATTTGCATATTAGGCTTTTATTGTATAGGATGGAAGTTCTCCACTTATGTAATGTAGAACTAGGATATTTCAACCATTTGAGGTCTGTGGAGGAGAGGTGAAAACAACAGTGGGGTGTGGTAAGAAGACATCATTCTCTCTGGTTCCAGATATAGATAGATCTCCAGAACATTTGAAGCAGGATTGCAAAAAATGAGTATTGCCAAAGTGATTGGTGGGCTTTAGTAGCCAGAGAACACTTACCCTGCATTTTCTGCTATTTTATACTGAATAGTATGATGGGCACCAAGGCCACACTATCTCTTGATTTTAATGGAAATGTTAGAAATTGAGCTTCCTCCTCTGGATTCTTAGAGCTCTCAGGGAGAGCCTTTGTGCCAAAGGATTCAACTTTAGGTTGTGACATGTTCCATGGACAGGTCTGGTTTTGAGTTCTCATTGACACTATATATCAAACTAGAGGCCTGGTGAACGAATTCGTACACCAGTGGTGTTCCTTGGCCTGGCCTGTGCCCTCTCGCAATCCAGGACCCCTTGGGGGATGTCGGATAGCCTGTTTTGGCCTGATCCCCGCAGGCCCAATCAGGACAGGATAGGTTGTGACATGTTCCATGGACAGGTCTGGTTTTGAGTTCTCATTGACACTATATATCAAACTAGAGGCCTGGTGAACGAATTCGTACACCAGTGGTGTTCCTTGGCCTGGCCTGTGCCCTCTCGCAATCCAGGACCCCTTGGGGGATGTCGGATAGCCTGTTTTGGCCTGATCCCTGCAGGCCCAATCCAGACAGGAGGAGCCCGATCCCCGCAGGCCAGATCCAGACAGGAGGGAGCCCGATCATGTGCGTTGAGCGTCTGTCCCCTGGTGGTCATTGCACGTCATAGCAACCGGTCAACCAGTCGTTCGGTCCCTTAGGCTTTTATATAGAGAGATGCTATTTGACACTAGCTCACATGCTTTACTAGACTTACCTGGGCTTACTCTTATTCCACAGGCAGTTTGGAGCCTTTTTAAGGAGCTGGAAGGAAAAATCTTTGTATTTCCTTCCTATTCAGAGTCAAGGTGGGTGACCACCAGCAAGTTAGTTTAGTGAGAGTGGACAATCTCTTCGTGGGTGAGTGAGTTTTACTTCCCTCTGAGTGAATAGAAGAGGGCACAGGGAAGGGTGGGGGTGGAGGAAAGATGGGTGGGAACGCTGATAACTTCCTACCCTGCCTGAACGGAATCTTCACAGAGGGCTCCCGTTATTTGGTTTGCAGGGTTATGAATTAACCAAACATTAGCCAGATCTATTCACACTGTTAGGCCAAAAACAAACGCTGACCTCCAGGTCCTCTCCAGTCGTGGGGAGCTTGGGAAGGGGCTGTTGGTGGGAATAGCTGTATGGTGGGAAGTTCTGTACAGCTAGCTGTTCACACTCAGGCCTCCAGCTCCTGGTCCCCACCAAACCTCCTGGTTTCGAAAACTGGCACTTTGCTTTCTCCTCCACACTGTTGCTGGGGTCACTACAAAGCTGAATGCCCAGCTTGGAGTCATTTAAATGTTTATCCTCAGGCTTGAATAAGCCTCAATTGACTTTTGCTGTGTGGGAGCACCACAGCCAATCAAGGGTAGCTTTAACAGACTTAAAAGAATGCTATCAAAGTATTTCATAATAGGAAAACTTTTAACTCCAGCCCCTGGGGAACCTGGAGCTGCAGCCGGGGCTGTGTACAGACATTTACCCTGCCCTGCTCACGAGCCACAGACAGCTGACACTGGGGGTGGATAGAGTGCCGTGGGCTCAGCCCTGCCTGCACGTTAGCAGTTTTCCAGCTCCCTAATAAAAGGGGTGGAGGTTGGGGGAGGCCTGGGAAGACTCCTTTGGAGGTTTTGGTTGATCTGAAGCAGCAGGCCTATGATTGGGGGCCGGGGGGAGATTCCTCTCAGGGGTGACTGACCATGACTTCTTAGAGAATGCACAGTGTTTGGCAGTGCAGAGTTGTAAGTTTGGGATGCCTCTTCTTTGACCTTGTGCTCCCTATTTTGTGAGTGGTGGGTGGTTTTTGGAGGGGGGACTATGTTAACAAGTATAGTCTAGTCTACTACTAGTTCTGCCACCTGAATAACCTATCATCTGATCCTAAATGGAAACATGCAGGAGAGCCTTGAGGTCTAACCTCCTTGAGAGGCAAAGGTAGCATTAAATATACAATTCTAAAAGCAAATAACTGACATGTCCACAGGTGAATAAAGTATAAATTCAAGCTGGAGGTCACATAGGATGAAGGAGTACCGTATTCGGTGTTAGGTGGGCTTAATTAGAGAATTACTAGGGTTTGAGTAGGCTTTTTTTATTTTTATTGGACATCATATTATTCTCTCTAGGGTTAAGTTTTTATTCTCCTTTTCCTTTCAGAAGTGGCATTCATGTGGCCTTGTCTGATCAGCTGTATTCCTTAATTTTCCCAAATCACTTTAGTCCTTTCTGCCTCATGCTAGAAATTGTGTGCCTGCCTTTTTAAAAGGTAGGCACCTCATGTTTCAAGTTCAAGTGCAATGGAACTCACCCTGCAGCTTGAACAGATTTGAGTGTTTTTGCAGAGGGAGGGTGAGGGCAGATGGGGAGTGCCGTGCTCAATAAATACTTGTTGGATTGAGTTGCTGGAAAGGCAACAGGGGTGGGGAGAGTGAGCCACACTTCCCCCAGGCTCACTTGAAGTGGTTTTTCCCACTTCTGGTCCCCATACACTATGCCCCTTTATAACACCTCTCTTCAGCTACTTATAAGCTCCCCAACCCCCAAGTGTTAGTCTTCTCTCTCTCTCTCTAAATCACTGTTCTATTCATCCTGGTCATTGGGCTTGAAGCCCAGCTAGTGGCAAAGAGGTGGCATTTCCATGGATGTCATTGCTAGGCCTGTAGACTCTCTTCCCCACACACTTAAAGCCAGAGGGTGACTTGGGTAGTTAGTTACCAGGTTGATCCAGACTACCTGGCTTTAGGCTTAGAAGTGGATGTGGGTGAGAGGCCAGGGAGCGGAGTTGTCTCTTGGCTCCTAGGGTGGCTTCAGAGGTGTGATCAGGCTGGAAGCCCCCTCTCCCGGGCCAGGTGCCGTCCTGTGATACAAAGCACTGCTGTTTCTCCTTTTCTTCCCTAGCCATGAGGGGAAATGCTGGAAAGAGATGCTCATTATCATTCCCCAACCCCTGGGCACAAACACTGTCATCCGTGGAGTCTGTGTTCCCCTGCCTTTAAAGTTGTCGACCTTGGGCCTGGTGGTGCAGTCAAAATGGCCTAAACCTGCTCAATGGGGGGTAACCGAAAAGAGTGAAAATGTGATTGGGAAGAAACAAAGGCAGCTTCTCTTAACCTCCTCTTCCCTCTCCTCTTCCCCACACACTGCCTCCCCTTTAAGGGTTTTCTGTGCTCTGTGCATGTTTGATCGCCCACACAGCTTTGAGAGAACCTCCGTTGATAACACGTGCGCTCCCTGCCCCACACCTGCAAGCTGGCTGAAAACCTGCCGCATGGCCCCTGTTTGGGATTGTCTTTGTAATTCTTGCCCATCAGATAGGACATACACAGTGGGGTGGAGGGTGGAGTTGCATTTGGCATGACAGAGGGGATGCAACCAGAGAGCTCTCACAGAATTACGTAGTCTGGATTGAGAGATTGGGGAGAGGAGGGCGATATGAGTCACATCCATGAGTACGTGCACATCTTTATGCTGAGAGCAGCACCTGGACTGTTCCTTATTAGAATCGAAATCCTGGGTAGCTCTGTGTTCACAGAAGAAGACTAAAACAGGTGCCTGTGGACAGGAAGAGTTTGTGAATCCCAACTCTGGTAGGCCCCCAAATTCATCTATATTTTCAGGGAGCTGGAGAGTATAGATCATTAGTGTTGACAATGTGTACCATTTGCTTAGCTCTTTGTTGCTCACACTCGGTGCTCTGGAATGTTTCTCACTCATCCATCCACACGACAATCCTTCAGGTGCAGGTGGCATTTAGTTGTGTTTGCAGATAAGGAAACTGAGGCCCAGAAAGGAAGTGACTTGCCCACCATGTGACTAAGAAAGCCCTTTTGCTCCTGATCCCAGGGCTCTTCCTACACAGTCTGAACAGCCTGTTATAAATTTCCACCCCAGCTGGCATGCTCTGCTGTCTGCCCGGCACATGCCCAGTCTTTATTTCCCTTCTACTTGTACACCTGTGTTCCAGAAGCAAAAAGTCATTGGGAAGGAAAATGGGCTGTAGAGAAGTTTGTCCCTTTAACACCCCATAAGTGACTATCTACTTGGTGTGGCTAATTGGAAGGTGGTGATTATTACATTATATGTGTGATATGGTGGTGGCTTCTGAGTGTTCCCAACTGGTTGGAGACAGGCAATTTCCATGTTGAATCAGAAGTTCACCAGAGACAGGTAGGGCCCAGGAGACAGGCAGGGTTTTCCTGCCTCTAAGCGTCTAAGGCAGCGGTTCTCAACCTGTGGGTCGAGACCCCTTTGGCGGTCGAACGACCCTTTCACAGGGGTCGCCTAAGACCATCCTGCATACCAGATATTTACATGACGATTCATAACAGTAGCAACATTACAGTGATGAAGTAGCAATGAAAATAATTGTATGGTTGGCGGTCACAACATGAGGAACTGTATTTAAAGGGCCAGAAGGTTGAGAACCACTGGTCTAAGGGGTCATGATCATTGTTCCAAAGCTTGGGGTCATATGGAGATTTTCTTAAGATGGAGCTTATAGAAAAGGGTATCTTTCTTATCTGTGACTATATGGAACCCATAAAAACAACTAGGGATAAATGTGGGTGGTGCATTCCTATGGGTGAGGGTAGGTGCAGGTGACATTCCCTCGTGATGACAACTTAGTCCTCTGTGTAAGAAAACCCTGGTGCAAACCTTCCCCCAACGCCCCTGCTGTGCTCCACCTAAGCAGGTCTCCCTCTCCTAGCTTTAGGTTAACTGGACTGGAGTCATTGTGATACTGACAGTGCCTTTCTGAGACAAGCATGTGCCCGGTAAGGGGAACAGCGGGGACTTGAATTCGGGAGGAAGTCCATCTAGGGCAGTGATTCTCAACCTTCCTAATGCCGCGACCCTTTAATACAGTTCCTCATGTTGTGGTGACCCCCAGTTTCATTGTTACAAATTGAACATAATTAAAGCATAGTGATTCATCACAAAAACAATATGTAATTATATATGTGTTTTCCGATGGTCTTAGGCGACCCCTGTGAAAGGGTCGTTCGACCCCCAAAGGGGTCGAGACCCACAGGTTGAGAACCACCGATCTAGGGGCTTGGTATCATGGAGAATTGCCTGGCCTGCTTCATAGAGGTCACCTAGCCCTCCCGACAGGGTTATGGGCGGTCTTACCTCCTTACTTCTCTTACAAAACCAGATTCTGTGTAGAATTCTTGAATGTTCTAATAACCGTATGCTTATGTGGAACCTTTCTTTCCCAGTTACTTCCCAACTTTATAAAATAAAATCCCATTGTAAACAAATATTATAAATATTATTTTGTATAATAAAGCTATTTCCATGGTTTATATAAATGCTTTGTGGTTGTTTTTTGTGGTTTTTGTTGTTTAAAGAAAAAGATAAGAGTAACCAACTATCTTCTGTAACAAGTACTTTTTCTGGTCCCGGTCCACTTCATAGTTCATCTCTAAACCAGAACACTTGAGAGCTTGCTGTTTGCATTGGAGGGAGGGAGAAGGAGCAGAGCTGTGGGAGCATCAAGTAACAAGGCCTCTTTTGCTTTCTCTTCATCTTGAACCTCCGGACCCTCTGATACTTCCTTGTTGTTTTCAAATAAAACACCACACAGAACCCCAACAAAGGATGGCATGTGTTTATCTGAATGTGTGTATCTTGGGTGTAAATGTGTGTGTGTCGAGTGTGAATGTGGAAGAGTATATACGTATGTGAGAAAAAGTACACGTGAAAGAAAGCACATGATAAAGCAAGTGGGGCAAATATTTAACAATAGGCGGATCTGGGTAAAGGTTATATGGGTGTTCTGTGTGCTATTCTTGTTCTTGCATCTATAATTTTAAAATCATTTCCAAGTAAAAAGTTTAAAAACGAATATATGCCGGACCAATTTGTACCCTGGGAGAAGTTTTCTTCTACCATCCTCATGCCACCTCCAGTTCTTCCCATTTAACAGACAGAAATCAATGACTCATCTAAGTTCATGTGGCCCATTGGGGCAGAGGCAGGTTTGGGCCCATGAATTGACTGTTATAGTAGGTCACCTCTCAGGAGAGTTCATCTTTTTCTTAATAATCAAGCTGAACAAGGTGGGGTGCCTGCTGCTGTGTGTCCGAGCCCAGTCCATTCCCCACGTTGACCCAGCAGAGGGATCAGCAGGGTCACAGCAGTCTGCTGACACTCACGGAGCATATTCAGGGTGTCCAGGACTTTCTAGGAGAAAACTGTTTCCTTACTCTAAGAAACACTCTTATTGTGCTCTTCACTCTACTTTTTAAATAAAATACATGAAATCAGAAGGCCCTCTTGCACCAGAGCCACGGAGTATACCACTTCGCTTTTTTAGAAAAAAAGGCCCTCTTGCACCAGAGCCACGGAGTATACCACTTTGCTTTTTTTTTTTTAATTTTATTGATTTCAGAGAGGAAGGGAGAGGGAGAGAGAGAGAGATATAGAAACATCAGTGATGAGAGGGAATCATTGATCGGCTGCCTCCTGCATGCCCCCTACTGGGAATCGAGCCTGCAACCCGGGCATGTGCCCTTGACTGGGAATCGAACCCGGGACCCTGCAGTCTGCAGGCCAATGCTCTATCCACTAAGCCAAATGAGCTAGGGCACCATTTTGCATTTTTATAGTAAGGTTCTGAGGGGGAAAGAGCTGAATTTGGTTTAGAAAGCGATGCCAGGTTATGGGCCTGAGCCAGATAGCTTCCTCAGCTGTGTACCAGTCGGTTTATTGTACCAACTGTCTTCTGAATGTACAGGAACCTGAGAGAGAGCATCTATATGGTTTATTACAGAATGCCTGACCAAGTGGACAGGAGTTACAACTTCAAACACAAAGGGAGGTTTCACTCTTGGTCAATGAAACCTTCCACATACTACCTGACCTAAGGAGGGGTGGATCTGATGATTACTGCTAAGCAGAAGGAGTTAGAGGTTCAGACACTGATCTTTATTTCCCGCCCCGCTACTCTGACACCAAACCACAGTGTATACATCCATCAGTGCTCCATGAAGGCACTTGAATTATCCCTGACATTTTTACTTACTGATATTTCCCCTAGTTTTCCAGAATCGGGGTAAGTAAATGAGTCCTATGTAGAAAAAACAGGTTTTAAAAAGTCTCTAGCTTTCGTGTGTGTCCTTTATCTGGAATGTCTCCCTGCAGCTACCCTAGAGCCGTGAGACTGTGGTTCAGTTGGCATCAAAGGGTTTTTTTCATGGGCTCCAGCCAGTTATGTAAAATAGACCCATGAGCATTTACTATATTATTACCCAGCTTACATACTTAGGCAGTTGCTCTTAGGCAGTTACTAAGTTCTATCTGCTCCCCATTATTCTCTGATTCTTCTTGGCTCTGTCTACCCAAAATCAGTGCTGGGTGGATGGGCATCCAGAATGAGGGCACGATGCAAAAAAGAACCACCCAGTGGGTTGTCTGCAGCTTAGAAGTCTGCGTTGGAACAGCTGCGCGAATGGCCACAGCTGCCTGCTTAGAAGGGACCGGGACAACTGAGCCCTTTCCTTTCAGTTCTTAGAGACGTGGATAGGACGCCTTGGTAATTAACATTCCAAACTGCTTCCCTTTTGCATCAGGAGGATAAGACTCATAAAAGAAAATGGCATTACTGTTAAGCAGCTCGTGACTTAAGAACCAGATCCAAAGCCCATCTTTTACAGGGAAGATGGTGTCACTTCAGTGACTGGAAGCCCATGTGGTGAGGTGAGCTGACCAGCATCCTTCTGCTGTGAAGTCATCAGTGGTCAGGCATATGCTGATATTAGGATAGATTTTGCCAGCGGCAGACCTGTCAAGGCTCTTTCTGGAGGGGCCATCTAATCTTGCTTTTCAGGCTAGGGTTACCCTGGAGGCTCTACGCAACCTTTGAGCCTCCCTTAGGAGATCTGAGCAACTGGCAAGACCGGGGCGTCAGAGCAGGGGCTGACCTGGAAGGTTGCCCAGCACACTTTGGGGGTTTTCCACCTGTAGACACAGTCTGGGAGTTTGCCACTGAGTTGAGGTTAGGCTGGGTCAGTTCCAGAATGTCCAAGGCCAGGTGGGGAACCACTAGATGGGGTGTCGTGGTCTCGGGTATCTCCTCTCTGAAGCTGGGCACACAGAGTAGAACTTGAGTAAGGAGATGGAGATAACCAGAGAAGACTTTCTACCGGTGGGACTCAGGCCCACATAGCTTTTCAAGGCTATGAGGGTTGAGCAGAATGACTAATAGGATTTTAGACCCTGAAGACAAAGCAAATTCTGTGACTGTACCTTCCTGGCCCTGAGGAACATAACTGAGCAATTGCTCCCTATAGCCCTGCTCCCCGCTGCCCCACCCCAGCAAAATGAACCAGGGATAAAAGCAGAGGTCCTGACAGATTCCAAACTAATGAGGTGTAGCAAGTGAGCAAACCTGCCCTCTGAGCGCTGATGTCTACGGGGTGTTTACTCCAGCTCATCCAGTCATGTGACCAGACCTGCTTGTGGCTTGCCATAGGTAAATTGAGTGCTATTTATAATCTTCTGCTTGGGGGAGGAGGTGGGAGAGATCATCTGGGAGCCCACAACACAGCTGTCTGACCAGCCTAGGTAAGGCAAGTCTCCCTTTGACTTTGTGCCTTTTTTCTCTCTTTAACTTATTTTGCCCCAGGTAGTAACATGAACTCTGAGCTTTCAATTTAGCTGATTTGGTCAAGAAGCCTCTCTTATTCACCCTTTCATGGTTGGGGAATTCTAGAACTAGTGGAGCCTCAGACTGTTCTGATGTAACATACTGCCTTCCGGGGTGAACACTGAGACATCTGGAAGCATATAATTATCTCTTCCTGGAGTTGTTCCTTCGTAGATGCTGCAATCTCCCTCATTCAGTTCTGATGAGCAACTTCTTCCTTTTACCTCGCTAGAGTCTCCTAATTAAAGTCTTTTTACTACACTTTATTTTTGCACCCACACAGAAAGCAGGCTGACTACCATTACACTGATAAATTCTAATTAATTTCACCTTCCTCCTGGACTCTACCTATCGTCCCTTTAGTCATCCTTATCCATCTTCCCTCGGATCTATCTGGTTTCTACATTCCTTTTGAAGAGCAATAATGGCAAATGAATCCCCAGGGGTAACTTGGTTGGGCCTATATGAGCTTATATCCAGCTTCAACTGTGTTTCTGGACCTATAGGAACCCCTTAGTTCTACCCCCAGTCTTGCTCTTCTTGGGATGACGTGACACTTCTGAATATGGTTTAAAGTCTTCACATAGTATTTTTATTCTACGTTGTACTGATTTACATCTTTCAATTCCTTGCCTCAGATTAAGCCTCAGTCACTGTTTCATTTCTTCTCGCCCATCTTCTTTTTCCCCAAATTAGAAATCCAGAGCAGTGACCCGAGTGACCTGCCACGTGTGAAATTTTAAAGGGTTCAGATCCTTGCAGGGGAGTGAACTGAATTGCCGTCTTCCCAAATTAAGCCAGTTTTAAATTATTACCTCTCACAACTTTATTTTGGAAAAATTTCAAACCTTCAGAAAAGTTGTAAGCACAATGCATACCCATTTATTCTTCACCTAGACTCACTGATAACTTTTAGTCACAATCATCTAATCTCTCTTCTTTCCTTTTGTGTATTATGTATATGTGTGTCTAGACAAACATACATCTGTGCATCCCTGTGTGCTTTTTTGGTGAACCATTTGAAAATAAGTTGCAAATATCATAGTACTTTGCCCTTTACTTCAGTGGCTACTCCTGAGAATAAGGGCATTCTTCTACATAATCACAGTATCATTATACTAAGTAAATTATCTATAAGTCCATATCATCTTATATCCAGTCCATTTTCAGTTTCCCCTTTGACAACTTTTTTGTGTTGTTTTTGATCCAGGATCCAATGTCAAGGTTCTTGTTTGGTTGTGTCTTTTTAAAAAGCCTCTTGCAAAAAAAAAAAAAAAAGTCTCTTGCCCTGGCCAGTGTGTTCAGTGGTTAGAACACTGGCCCATGTACCGAAGGGTTGTGGCTTTGATTCCCAAAGACATGTACCTGGGTTGCAGGTTCAATCCCTGAACTAATCGATGTGTTTCTCTGACCTTGATGTTTTTCTCTCTCTTTCTCTCCCCCTTCCTCCTCCCTCCCTTCCACTCTCAAAAAAAAATTAATGGGAAAAATGTCCTTGGGTGAGGATTAACAAAAAAAATTCTCTTAATAAGTGGCTTATGTGGTGATACTTTGGCATTATGTAAATATTCTGTTCCCCCAGTAGTTCTGATATCCATTGATGGCGCTTCCTGATTGGGATATTATTGGGAGTTGTATAAAGCCAGTTCTGAATTAACACTAATGGATGTAAGTACTGACATAAGCCATTCAAAAGAAGAATTAAAAAATTGGGGGAGGGGGTTTGAATCATTGTAGGGAAGGCAACAAAATGGGGCCATCACATTCTGTCCAAGTCTTAAGTATTTTGTGTGACTTGGGTTGATACGAATTGAGTAGCAGTTATTTACACATACATTGCCATCTAGAAGTTTGCTTGAAGTCAGGGAGAAAGCAGGCTGACTAGAGCTAAAAATAAGTCGTGGTTGGTTCACAAAGGAAAAATTACTTTGACTATTTGAAAGTAATTCTATAATTTCCTTTTTTTCTCTCACTTGTTTTCCACTTTGCTCACTAGAAAAGGGATCCCTCACATCTTAATTGTCTTCCTTCCCTCGCCCAACATGCCAGTTGGTAAAGCAATGTTCCTGAGACCCAGGTATGTATGATCGTCCTGGTTCCTAGCAAGGGGAAGGATTAGGACCCTTTGGATCCATGGAGTGGCTCCTGGACCAAGGCAGGCATGACAGTTGAGTCTGACAATGAAAAGCAAGTGTAGGAAATGTAGTTTCAAAAATTCTTTATTGGGGAAAAAAGGCCTGTGTCTCAATTTGCTCTGTGGCATTAGAGAAGTCAGTTCACCTCTCTACATGAGGATGTGTCATGGGCCCCCCAACTGTAACACTTGAGAGCTCTGCCTCCCTTTCCAGAGGAGACCTCATGAGAGTATATGGGCTGCACACACTCAGAACAGAAATCAGGGTGCAGTTTCAATCACAACTGTCCTCTCACAGGGTGTGCTGTAGTTGAACCTCCTCAATCTCTGGTTCTTTACCTCATTTATCTTAAAAGACTACCTAAGAGCTGACTGGAAGTTGTGATTTCTCATCTACTTGATAGGAATCAGATCATTGTGAGAAGTGAAGATACTGAAGGGTTTATGTCTGTCTTGTGAGAAATTCATCATTCCCAAATAACTGCAGGGGTGAGGGATTTTTTTTTTAATTTTAGGGAGACAGGGCTAGTCTATGCACTATTTTTGCTATTTTTTCAAAGGCCAAGTAGATTCCAAAGGAAAGCCTGCTCCAATCAGTAATTGCTAGTATTTTGTTTTAAGAATGTCAAAATCTTACAGAACTCTTCAGAGAATTGAGATAAAAGGTGAAAAGTTCACCCCACTTCCTTTTCTAACTGCAGCTTCTTGAGAATTGAACAAAATGTCTAACTGCTGTCTACTCTTTCTACACACACACACACACACACACACACACACACACACACACACACACTGGGGTCATTCTTTTCCTCTTTGCTGATGGTGAATAGTTAGTACTAGTATACTCCTTATTTCCCCCACAATGACATCTCCAGATGGGTCTGTCCTGGCCCTTCTCTCCAGCTGCCTATAGCTGTGGTCTGCACCCTGGAGAGTCAGACATGTAGCCAGAAACGCTTTCAGTTGAGCTACACACTTAAATATGGAGTCAGTACTTCATCGAGGGCCTGTCGGAGAAGTTTTCCATGCAGATACAAATCTCATCGCTCTTCTCTCGTTAGGTAGGTAAGCCTTCTTGGTAAGGGAAATGTGATGTTACTGTTGATTTCTTCTTCCTTTTTAATCTAGTTTCTTTGGTTTCTTCTCCCTGTTATGGTTGACACGAGCTATTGCCTGGTGTTGAAAGAAGTATTCAAAGGCCCAAGTTTAATTTTCCCAGCTGGGATGGATGGGGTCTCCTTGGGCTTTCCAAGGAGGGTTCTAACTCTTGTACAGTCAGATTGGGGATTTCGGTTTGACCGCAACTTCCCTCCAAAACCCACACGTCCCCGAGTTAAGCAGTTAAGCGGTGCTGGAGCACTGGGAGCTCAGAAGACTGCCTGCACTGTTTAATCCCAGCACGTGTACTGAAATGGAAAAAGAATCCCTGTGAAGCTGTAGGAGGGACTTCCCCTACTTACTGCAACTCTGTTATTGGGGAAATGTTTAGAATTCTGAATCCCTATTTTACTTTGCTCATCTCCAGATTAACATCCCCCTTCCCCCCTCCACCCCCTCCAAAAAAATCTCTGCATCACAGCTAGGAGATGGGACAGGGTAGCGCCTGCTCCCTCCATGTGCAAACCATGTGCCCCGCCTCAGCCCTGGGCCCGCTTGTCCTTCCTGACTGAAGATCAGTGACTGAAAAAAGCAGATTGTAGAAAAATGTGTATAATGTGATCTCATTTTATAAAAAATATATATGCACCCATATGTGCCTGAAGAGAGGCCCGGAAAGATATGCACAGTAGTGATCTTTGAGTGGGGGCATGCATAGTTTTTAGTTTTCATTTTTTGTTCATCTGCATTTTCTTATTTCCCTCAACATATGTACAGTTTTTGTTATAAACAAGAGCTATTTTCTCTTTAAGAGGGGAGGCGAGACAACTCGAGCTAATAATGCTTCAAAGCCCAACAACATGAGAAAGTGACTCATAACTTGTTTGTTGGACCTGCTAGTTGTTGAGTTCTTGCCACGTGTGAGGTCTCACTGGCTGCCTTTCTCTTCTTCTTTCTGCGCTCGGGTATTTTGGGATCACTAGGTTTCAGGCTAACGGAGGATGGGTGGAGGGTAGCCTTGTCTTATTTCCCAGGCTTCTGTCTCCTACATGAGAGTAAAATAAGTGAGGTAGCGCCCCTAGATGCTCAGCCAGGACCCTGTGGTCAGGGCCTGATTTCTCCTCATGAGCTGCTAAGCCTCCGCCCCACAGTCCATCTCTGGCCAAGTTGAGAAGGGCAGCCACAAACACCTCACTTCCTGCGCCATCTGCTGCCTTCCCCCTTCCCCTGACCCTGTCTTGCCCTTCTAAGAGCTGTCACCTTTTGGGTACCAAGGATGGGCGTTTGCGGGTGTGGTCAGGCCTGAGCTGATTTCCAGCCAGGGGACAGGAGAGAGCACAGAGACAATTTGGTGATCCTTCTGAAGAGGCGCTGGCTGGGGTCCCTCAGGTGCTTAGGGATTGTAACCTTGTTAGCGGCTTCTCCTCCTCCTCCTCCTGTATCACAGTGCTTATCACAGAGCTGGCCTGTGGTGGGCGCGCAAAATCTGCTTGCCGAAGCAATCCGTCGGTCCCCTGCGGTGTGCCAGGCCCCTGCTAGCCACTCTTGGTTCCGTGTCTTATCTGCCCTTGGTGTGCTCTCCTCCCTATTGACTGTCCCCCAGCACGCAGACATTTGACTGCTGGTCCCCTGCACTCAGAACCCCCTCTCCCAAAGCCATAAAAATGCAGCAGTTGGGAGCCAGGGCCAAGTGGCTCTGGAAGATAGCACTAAGGCTTCTTATCTCCGGTGTGTGCTGGTTTGTTTTGTTTTTTCCATTTGCCGTTGCCCAAGAACCAAAGCATCCGCCACTGATCAGCTACAGGGTGAAATGGCCTGGCCCGGTGCCAAGCGCCCCGCCAGGTGGTTGGGCCGCGGAGGCTGCTGCATGCGATGGGCCGATAATACCCCACAGCGCTGTAAACAGGACACTCCACCCTCCCGCAGCCACCCAGCCAGTGCCCCGGCGGCCTGCTGCTCTGTCATGGCCTGTCATGATACGGGCGTCTCTCCTCAGATAGGAGAGCCGATTGTCTTGTTTTCCTCCCCGTTTCCCAAATCTGAGAGGGGTACTTTCCAGAAATGAAACCAGTTCATCTTCTGACCACAAGCAACCGTTGTTACTTTTCAGAGCTCCTCCGTCAACCATCATCACACAGTGGCAGAGAGGAGCCCACTCCCTAGATCCTTCTGGCAGGCCCGTGAGGGACAGCTCGTGAGATCTCTTAGGGGGTGTTCCTCACGGAGGTGGGTCTCAGTGGGTAGCACAACTTGAGTGCTGCCCCGCAGCTGCTGATGCCCACGTCTCCAGGCAGTTTTATTTCCGCCCCTGCGCCGTTTACTCAGGGGGGTGCCCATGCCGCGTTAGACTTCCCAGTGAAGGGAAGGGCTTTGACACTGCAGATGTGCACCTTCCCAAGGGATAGTGGTGGCTAGAACTCGCGCTGCTGTCTTGTCTGGTAGCCTCTTTCTAGGCTCCCTCACCCCCACCTTTAATCCTAAAGGACTGTGGTATGGGGAGGGATTATGACAGTGGGTTTGGCCTAATCTAGCTAATGAAGACTTTCAAGTGCACTTGTATCTCATCTGTTTTTTACAGCATCCCTAGGAGGGAATATAGGCGGAGTCGTGCTCCTGCTTGCCAGATGGGAGGGCAGGCCCAGGGAGGCTGCCTGGTGTTGGCTGCAGTCACACTACAGTACAGTGAAGGCAGAGCTGCAGTCAGTACTAGATCCCTCCGGTCTGAGCCCCCACATATTCGGGTGGGGGAACACTGCTTCAGCCTGTGGCCCCCTCCAGGATGGAACAAAATGTGTCTGATTTTGGCTTTAGTTGGGGTTGCATTTGGGGAGAACTTGACACCTTGGTTTAGCCCTTAATCAATTTTGGTGCCCTAATTAGCAGGTGTTCCCCAAACCATTTGGGATGAGATTTTTGAAATAAAAATCTAATTTTTAAATGCCTCCCTCTCCCCTATATTTTGGACATGAAGGAAGCATGGCATTTTATGGACTCTTCCAAGGGGCCAGGACATGCCAAGAATTTGGGGGTTTGGGAGGGAAGGGATCCTTGCTGAGGGCTCTGAGACAGAAGGTAACTCAGTCATTTTGTGGCTTCCGAGGAGCTGTGCCAACACATTGCACTAGGATGTGGTCACTATAGAAATAGGGCGAGGCCCAGCTGTCTCATTTGAGGAAAAGAAACTGAGGCAAGTCCTCTAGTTCGACCGAGCTGTGGTGAGACCCTTGCAGATCTAGCAGAGAAGAAGGTGTCCAAGGCTGCTGGGTCTGGATTAGGTGCTTGATTTTCCCCCATTCCCTTCACTCTCTCTTACCCGCTTCCTCCCTACCTCCCTCCCTTCCCCCGCTCTTTCTTTTGTATGTATGGGGTATGTTTTGTTTTGCTTTTTGTTTGTTTTGTTTTGTTGCTGGTATATGGAGGAGTAAGTCAGTACCCATGAAGTCCTCAGAGTCTTTGTAAATAACTTTGGTCAGAGGTGGCCAGAAAGCATGTAGAGTTGACCATAATGAGTGGTGGTTGGAGTCTCATGTCAAATTCCAGGACTCTGAGCCCTCCCTAGCCCAGGGAGCACAGGGAGTAAAGTACCACATTGACTGCTGCCCTTGAGATTGGAGTTCTGCTATAGCTCATGAATGGATGGGATATGAAGGGTAATGGAATGATTTAACATGGGTGTGGTGTAAATTGTCCCCAGAAGATAGCAGAATGCTTTAACCCCACATTTCAAAGACTTCATAACCGCCCCCCCCCCCCCAAGAAACCCATAAAATGAAAAAGGTCATTGTTGACCTTCAGGTCAGGCCTATTATCTCCTTCCCTGAAAAGTAGCTAACGAGGCAATCCTTCCTCCAGGTGTCCAGGAGATGTTCCAGCAGCCTCAGAGCATGTCCTCATCCAAGAGGGCCCGGAGCCCCAGTGAACTGAGATAGGAGGGAGGAAGCTTAGATTTAGATCTGGGACTGTCTCTGACTTGCAGGGTGACTGAATCCAATCTGAGACTGGGTTTCCCTGCGTGTTGGTTTCCTTACCAGTCTTTCCCTAGCTCCTTGGAAAGCTGCTGGGAAAATAGAAGATTCAATTCATTAACAAACTTTGTGGGATGGGGCAAAACTTGAGGACTATATAAACACAGTAGAGCAAAGGCAGCAACTTCTGCCAAGGGACTGGGAGAGGCGTCTCCAAGATATCTTTCTCCCCATCGCTTCTTTCTCAGCCCTGGAGCCACAGCCCTCTCCCTTCACACAGGGATGACACAGCCATTAGGATTGTGGCGTTCTGGCCTTTATACCAGTTTCTTGCTCATCTGCTACCCACCTGTTTCCTTGTTTCTTTGCTTCTCTGTCATGTGAACTTGCTTTTCCAGAGCCCCCACCTCACTGCTGGGCTCTTAAAGACATTGTCGGAGGGCCACAGCATTTTGGTGTCTGACTTGGCTGCTGACATAGGTTAGAAGCTCCCAGAAATATCTGATTGCTGCTTTTTTATCTTAAGTGCAGAATAGGAAGGTGAGTGATAGGAAGATGAGTGATTGAAAAGCTAGTGTAGGAGATGAAGTTGGAACTTGAACCCAGCGTGCCTGTCATTGACTTACAGGGCGACAAGGCGCAGGATGGGGAAGAAAGAGGTTGGGCCTTTCTGAGCCTCGGAGGAAAAGAGACAAGCACCTCGGGTGGCTTTACTCCGGGGGAGTGGGTTGAGCATGGATGTGCAGGCAAACTTGGAATCCATGGTATAAAGCAAGTTTGCCCTTACAGTAAGAGTTTATTTTATGCAAATACTTAGGCACCTGCCAATCACCAGCCCTATGCTCTGGGCACTGGGAGGGGTACAAAGATAAATTAGGGACCGTCCTTGGCCACAGGTTGTTTATTATCTAGGAGTCACACATACCCATAATCCAAAAGAGAAGGTGGTAAGTACCAGAAGGGTACAAAGTGCTGGAGGAAATGAGAAAATCCTGAGAGATTGTTCCAGGGGATCCAGAAGGCTCTTGGAGGTGGAGGCAGGCCTTGGTGGACTGATAAGATTTCAACCTTGGACACATGTGCAAACCTCAGAGGAGGGAAGGCCCGGAACCTGGGTAGGAAACTGTGTAGTGTAGTGTGTGCAGGACGGAGGCTTTGAAAAGGAGTGAAATGTAAGGGCAGGCAAGTGGGACCAAAACATGAGGCCTTTGATTACCATCTTGAAAAGAGGGCCTTTGAAGAGTTTTAACAGAAACGTTAAGATCATTTAAACTTTATTAAAGGAATGTGTTGTAATGTGTTTAAATCAGTGTATATTGATTTGGAAAGGTGTTTTTTGATATAAGGCAAAAGCACATTGTGAAATATGTACAGTATGATTTCTTTTTTTGTTGTTGCTAATCCTCACCCGAGGATATTTTTTCCATTGACTTTTTTTTTAGAGAGAATGGAAGGGAGGGAGAGGGACAGAGAGAGAGAAACATCAATGTGAGAGAGACACATTTCAATTGGTTGCCTCCTGCACACACCCCGACCAGGGCCGGGGGAACCTGCAACCAAAGTATGTGCCCTTGACCGGAATCAAACCCGGGACCCTTCAGTCCGCAGGCCAACGCTCTATCCACTGAGCCAAACCGGCTAGGGCTGTTAGTGTCTTTTTAAATGTCAAGCTCTTCAAGTTTATTGATACCTACAATCCCCAGTTCCTTTTGCTGTGCTTAATGCACAGATGAATTATTAAGGGATGAATACAGATGTGAAAGCATCTTGCTCTGTTTAAAGGAAAGAACCTTACAGATCTTAAGTTAGTAGTGTTTTGAATGTGGCCATGGAAAACATGGTCCACCCAGATGATTGAAACTTATAGATGATTCCGGAACCCTTACATGTTATCAACAGTCTCAACTTTTACTTTCTCCCAGAAAGCTGTAATCTAGGTAAAATTAAAGTGAATGCATTTATGACTGCTTTATTTTTGTCCCATTTAGCCAGAAATCTGAGATAGAGGAGAGAACCAAAAGACGTGGATATTTCCCTAAGCTGACTCCTCAGGCTCTATAGTTGAAAGTCAATATTATATCATTTTCTTTGTCTCAGGCATCTAGGTTCCCTGGGGCTGACCAATCCTGAAGGAAGTATAAGGAGTCCTTCAGCCCTAACCGGTTTGGCTCAGTGGATAGAGTGTCAGCCTGCTGACTGAAGGGTCCCGGGTTCGATTCCGGTCAAGGGCATGTACCTTGTGGGAGGCGTGCAGGAGGCAGCTGATCAATGTTTCTAACTCTATCCCTCTCTCTTCCTCTCTGTAAAAAACCAATAAAATATATATATAAAGAAGAGTCCTCCAACCCGGCCAGTGTGGCTGGCTCAGTGGTTGCTCTTCAATCCATGAACCAGGAGGTCACGGTTCTATTCCTGGTCAGGGCACATTCCGGGGTTGCAGGCTCGATCCCCAGTAGGTGATTCTCTCTCATTATTGATGTTTCTATCTCTCTCTCTCCCTCTCCCTTCCTCTCGCTGAAATGAATAAAAACATATATTTTTAAAATCTCTCTCTCTCCCTCTCCCTTCCTCTCACTGAAATGAATAAAAACATATATTTTTTTTAAAAAAAGAGTTCTTCAGGTAGTTGGTTGAATTTGTGTAGTGCTTAGGAGCCCTGCAGTGAGTGCTGAAGGGAAGGAGAAGGGCAGGAGATAAAAGATGGAAGAAAATTTGGTTTTTGTCTACTTAGCGTTCCCTCTCTAATGATGGGAAACAGTCCTGCTCTCAGGAAACTCAGTATGGAGGCCCCAGACTTCACAGTTCATAGCCCATTAGGAACAGGAAAAAGATGGAGGACATATATATAAGGTCATCCCAGTCCAAAGTAAAATGGTGCAAATTGTTTCCAGTGATAGCAGCCAGCTGGTTAATCAGGAGAGCTCTCTGTGTGTGCTTTTATGGGCAGCTTCAAATTCCTTTAGGAGGGGGCAGATGCACGTGAAGAGGTGGCAGTCAGGTAAGGCTTTGGAGAAGAGAGAAGGTTGGTTTCCATGCCTCTTCCCACCATGCTGATGTCAAGGGGCGTGCTGTGCTCTCTTCCAGCCAGCGTCCCGTGTGCAGTGGCCCCAGAAAAGCCCGTGTGTAGGCCTCAGCCACCTCAGGTCCGGCGCACATTCTCCCTGGACACCATCCTCAGCTCGTACCTCCTGGGCCAGTGGCCACGAGATGCCGATGGGGCCTTCACCTGCTGTACCAATGACAAGGCCACCCAGGTAATGCTCTCTCCTAACTGGAGAAGGAATAAGGATGGGGGCAGGGGCTGGCTGAGGAGGCCTTTGGTCTACTTTCCAACTCTCAGTCCTTGAAATTACTTGTCTTGGGTTTCGGCTGTACATATTCACCATGTAGCGTTTTGTCATCTAATGTTTACCAGCTCGGTTTTCTTTGTAAACTTACATGAAAATGAGTATGTATTGCACCTGACTGATGGGAGAGAAGTCAATCTGGGTTTTTCAGTTTGGCTTGAGTATTGATGTGTGGGTAAGCAAGAGCTGATTTTGGAATTTATTCTAGGTTTTAAAAAATGAGATTTACCTTGCTAAAATTAAACCGGGGCCAACATTCAGTTGAGTTTGCACTCCCCAGACAACTGGAAGAGGTGGCCAAAAAGTGTGTTGAGCCAGGATAGATCTCACTGGAGCAATAGGAGTAGAAGGCTCTCAGATAATGGAGAGTTGATCCCTAGCCAGCAGCTCAGTCTGGGATTTCAATGGACTCATTGGAGTCCTGTGGAGCCCAGGTCCCCTTTCTTCACGACGGCCTTTTCACTAAGCATCGTGAACTTGGAAGGAATCGCCGCAGATCATCCAGCCCATTTGTCAGCTTTTGAATAAGATAGTGTTAGCCTGAGCAAGAAGTCATCTGTGATATTATACAAAGATATTTCTTCATCTGATTCAAGACTTCAACAATCTCAGCCGTCATGTTGTTAAGAGTCAAACATTTTCCCTTTTGATGTAGTTTAAACCTATTCCTGTTCAACCTCAGAACAAATGAGTTGTCCTCAGGAAGGAAGATACGGGCTCAGAGGCAAAGCAGCATCCTGGGGATACTGGGCAAGTCAGCTCTTCCTATGCAGCTTGGGGGGGGTGGGGGTGGGGGGGGCAGTGCCCGCTCTGCCTGGCTGTAGATGGGGTGGGTGGTGGCCAAATGTGAAAGTGTTTTGTGCGCTCACTTTACCCTGCCTCCTCTTCTGAGCACATCACGCCAGTCCCTTTCTTTCCTTTATTTTTTTTAATGAGGCCCGTTTTCCAATGTTATTAGTGAGAGTCTGAATGCCCAGCACTGTTCTTGGCATGTTGGAGTGAAGAATAAGGAAATGAGAACAAGATTTGGCCTCTGTGAGTCTGGGTGCCAGTTCCATGAAGGCCAGTGAACAAACAGCCAAGGGATGAGTGAGGCCACGTATCTGGCACATTTCAGAGGAGGGGAATTCTCATGGGAATACCCTACGTTGACCCTACAAGAATTTACTGCTGTTGAAATCGATGGCTCCCTTTAGATCTATGAACAGAAAGTGAAGGGAGAACACACTCCAGGTGGCAGACAGAGCAGGTCTACTTCCTGGGAGCCCTGGGAACTGTTGCTCCCTGTACCCTTAGAAAAGGGCAAGTAGGATAGGTCATGCTTCCCCGTCACCGACCTGGAGCACACACCCCTTTCTCTTTTGAGAGTAGTGTTTAGCCCAAATAATGTATGTAGTCAAGGAGGGCTTCCTGGAGGAGCAGGACTTGAGGTTACTTCACGTGTGTAAGCTCATGAATGCATCCCTCTTTGTCAGATGGCAGGCTGCCATGTAGCCTGTCTCTGTCATTTCCTGCTGCCAGACTTCTAGGAAGCCTCCATCCCACTCTTCACATAGCATTCTCTGTGTCAACTCAAGGCAGGGTTGGCCTCGGATGTTTCCCCGCCGGATTTAGAGGCATGGACTCTAGGCTGTGTGTTGCTGCTCAGGCTCCAACTGCAGGCCAGATCTTTTATATAACAAGTCTGGGCTTCCTGCCACAGCAAGACAGAGGTCAGCGATGCGCCTCCATGGGTCTGGCAGGGCCGAGCTGTGCAGCTTTCCTCTTTCCCTGGGATGGGCTCCAGCCCTCGAGGAACTCTTAGCAACCTGTCAATATTGTGGCTGCAGTCAGGAGGTGGGAGAATTCTGATCAACGTAGGCATCCAAACCAAGTATGCGCTCTGCCCATCTTTCATTCCTGGCCTTCTGGGAATTTTCTGCTTCTAGGTTTTGGGCACCATTCAAATGCCTGCTTGGGTCCCTGGCCTGGCACAAGCTACCTTCCACACTGGTATTACACCATGATGACCTGAGGCTCTTCTGGCGTGTCCCTACTGAGCATGGGTATATCACCCAGAATGGACTGGAGATGAGTTTTTTGTTTTGTTTTTTAAATATATTCTATTGATTTTTCACAGAGAGGAAGGGAGAGAGATAGTCAGAAACATCGATGAGAGAGAAACATCGATCAGCTGCCTCCTGCACATCTCCCACTGGGGATGTGCCCGCAACCCAGGTACATGCCCTTGACCGGAATCGAACCCGGGACCCTTCAGTCAGCAGGCTGACACTCTATCCACTGAGCCAAACCGGTTTCAGCAATGGAGATGAGTTTTTATTGGGGAGATACTAGGGAGTAAGATGAAAGGTAGGGAGGTGGGATCTACCAAAGTCTTTGAAAGCTTTTAAACTGTTAAAAATAAATTGGCGCCCTCTCTTACCCTAAGTTTTCTGAGCTTGAGGGGGCCTGTTCCCACCCCTACCCCACATTCTGCCCTTTCTCTTCCAGCCACACCAATATAGTATCCACTATATCTGGCTGGCCTTCACTTCTGCACTCTTACTCCCTTCACCGCCTGCACCTCTAACCACCCCCACCCCCTCTTCCCCACCACCCAGAGCCAGCAGCCAGAGTGTGTGTTTGGAGACCTCATCAGCCCCGGCATTCCTGGGGGCCTGACTTGCAGTAAAGACAGGGAACCACTGTGCAACTCCCTTTTCTGAACCCCATAGAGTAAGCAGGAGCCCTGCCCGTTCCGGGCAAGTTTCAGACCTGGGCAGCAAGCACAGAACACCTGCCAGCTATTTAGATAGCCAGTCGGGCTGCATCCTCAAGGCTTCCTCACAGGCAGAAGGTGGAGTGAAAAGCCCTCCGTTGTCGAATATAGCAGGTTGACAACAGCCCCAGTAACCCTCCCTGGGCCTAGCTGTGTTTTAAGCCCTTAGGCAGGCACAGGTAGTGTCCAGACAATTTAGAGTGTGACATGGAGGGCTGAGTTCCCCCGCTGCTTGGGGCAGGGGAGGAGGAGAAGTGGATGGGTCCCATTGGGAAGCTGGTGGTCCGGGAAGGAGAGGAGGTCTGAATGTGGTGCTCGGGGAAGGAATGCTTTGGAGATGCTGCATGTTCTGAGGCAGGACGAGCAATGGGAGAGGGATGAGCAGGTCTCCCAGAGACCAGCTTGGTGAGACCAAGGAAGTGCTCAGGTGCAGCAGGAGCTGGACGCAGAGTGGCCAGCCAGGGAGGAGGAGGAGGGCTTCTGTGCAGTCACCCTCATCTGGAGGACTTGTCAGGATTCTCCAGATCAATCTGAATATGTGCTCCCCTCTCCGGACCACTCTTCCCCCAACTCAGCTGGTAAACTAGAGCTGGCTGCCAAGTGGCCTCTCCTAGCGGCTGGACCTGGGCCAGGGTGGTGGTGGCCCCACATGCCGGTTGTGGTCACCCCTCTCTCTCCTTGCTGTGCAAAGCACTGGAGTCTTCTGCACTCTTCTGGAGGGAGGAAGTGGTCTCACCACAGCTGGCATGGCTGTTTGAGCAAAATTCCCCTGCTGGTGTTCTCATCTGTAGACAGATGGGACCCTGGGTACCTGCTCTGCCTCCCTCCACCCACCGCCCCCTCTTCTGTTCATCCCCAGCCTCACTTGTTCCAGGGGAGGTGGGGAAGCCTCCATGACAGACTTGTTTCTTAGGCCTGACTTACCCTTTAGGAAAAAAGATGGCTTAAGTCCTTGACAAACCTCATGGAGTGTCCTGAAGGCAGGAGGCAAGGGTGGCATCTTTGTCTGGGAAGACTTCCCTTTCTGTGACTTGCCCTACCTGTGTCATGTCTTCCTCCTTCTCCCAAGCCAGTGCCTTAACATTTAGTGATGACACACAATTCAGTTCGCCCTTCATGGGCCTGCCTTTGTGGGTGTGGGGGCCTGGGCACAGCGCCCACTTCCCCAAATGGTGAGCAGGACCAGTTGTTCAGCATATGATGTGACAACAGCACAGAATGTTTGAAAATGGGTTCATGATGGAAAATGTGAGCGTTGCATAGTCACTGTAGGGCCAGAGATGGTGGCCTTGGCCACCTGCAGCCAGAGTTCTCAGAACTGGCCGGCAGACCCCCCTCAGAGTCTTTCCTGTCTCTGTCTGGCCAGAGTCCCAGGGGGCCGATTCCCTGCTGGATTTCATTTCAACACGTAATTACTGACCATCTGTACCAAGCCAGGCACCATGCTGTCCTGGGCCTCCACACAGGTCTACTGGGTTATGCTCCTCGGACCCAGCTGGGCTCTGCCAACGTCACTGGAGACAACACAACTAGACTCTTCCTGCCGCAGAGTCCAGGCAGACACTTAGCTGGGTGGGGGCAGAGAAACAGACTATAGTTGGGAGCGTTTTCAGCTCCATTTGGCCTCTGCCTTGTTCTATCAGGCTGGTCTTTGGAAATCTCTCCTCCGTCCCCATGCCCAGTTATCCTTCCACATGGTGCTCTGGGACCCCAGAACCCCAGGCAAGGCTTCCTTGCTCTAACCCACATTCAGTTTTGCATAATCCGAGCATCATCTGCACAGTTGGCTAGTAAATAGCCCTGCTTTTCCTTCAGCTGCTCCCCCCGGGCCAGGGTGTTCAAACAAATCTGTTCCAGTGCATGAGTCCCGTTGACCAACATGACTTTGGCCTGCTGAGCACAGGCTCCACCCTGCTTCCAAAGGGTCATCTGGAACGACTACTTACCGTGCTGTCACGCAGCATGGCTTGGCTCCTGTTGTGCCCTAGAGGGTTGCTCTTTGAAGGGTAGCCTTCAATAGCCGTGACTTCTCTATGCTCCAAGGAGACCTCAGTGGTGAGACCCAGAGGAGGAGGGGCTTGTCCACCCAGGGGCACTGAAAATAAGGGGCAGGGCATGGCCCCCACTCTTGACGCTCCCGGTTCAGTAGGAGGCACCAAAGACCACACTTGTGCACATGCCTGCCATGAGAACTCTCAAGGCCAGCATGTAAACAGCTTCAAACACAGCATAACCTAAGTATAGGTACCCAAAGCTGCTATAACAAATTACTTCAAACTTAGTGACTTAAAACAACAAAAATTTATTCTCTCACAATTCTGGAGGCCAGAAGTCCAAATTCCATTTCACTGGGCCAAGATCAAGGTGTTGGCAGGGCTGCACTTTCTCTCGAGGCTCTCTGGGAGATCCGTTCCTTGCATCTTCCAGCTTCTGGTGGCTGCCAGCATTTTTTGGCTTGTGGCCACATCACTCCCATTTCTGCCTCCATGTCACATCGTCTTTTCTTCTGTGTCTGTCTAATCTCCCGCTGTCTCTCATAAGGACACTTGTAATGGCATTTAAGGCCCACCCGGATAACTCAAGATAATATTTTTTCCACCTTGACTTAATCACATCTGCCCAAACGTGACTGCCTAAGTAACATTTACAGGTTCCAGGGATTAGGACCTGGTACTGTGGGGGACCATTTTTTCAATCTGTCACATCTATTGACCTCCCACTGCTGTGCCCCTGGCTCCCTCTGCTCCAGCCGCACTGACTTCCTCATCGTTCTCCACACATCAGGCTCGCTCCTGCTCCAGGGCCTTTGCATCTGCTATGCCCGCCGCCTGGATCACTCTTACGGGGCTCCCTCCCTCATCTCCTTCAGGTTTTTCTTCAGGCATTACGTTTTCATTGAAGACTTCTGGACATTTAAAATCATGTCGGTCTCCCCATCGTCCCACCCACATCCCAGCATTCCCAGCCCCTTTCTTTGGTGTACTTTTCTCTTTAGTACTTGTCATTGTTGAGACTGTGTCCCCCAACTAGAACATAAACTCGCGGGGGAAGAGGATTTTTCTTGGTTTGTGCATCGTAGTGTCCCCAGCACCTGGAACACTGCCTGACACGGTTTGCATTCAGGAGCTATTTGTTGAATGCATGAATAAGAAGAAGGAGCTGGGATTGGTTTGCCTGGGTAGGACAGAACCAAATATGGAGAGGAGAGCCCATGGGATGGAGGGTGAGACGGTGATATCTACGGCCGGGGTGGAGTGTTGAGGCAAAGGGGTGGCCTTGGTAGCACAGTTTACACACAGTAGGCAATAGTTGCTGGAAGACATTGCAGAACAGAGCGCAGGGAAGAAAAGCAGATTGAGAGAGGAGATGATCCTCGCTGCCGTGAATTTTCACATCCTTTCTAAACTCCAGCGCGAGCCTACATTTCTCCTTCCACCCCCTCACATGTTTCAGAAGAAAGAAGGCAGTTGAAGAGTTTGCCAGAGATGTTAGTGGAACCGGTGGCAGCCTGAATGTGGCTGTTTTTACCTCTCACCACCCACCTGTGAATACAGCATCTTCTTGGAGGAGGGGAAGTGGGCACATCACCTTAGCCTTTGTCTTCCCTCCCCCATAGCCTCCGCCACCTTTCCAGGGACAGCAGGCTAGTGCGAGACTCAGCACTTTGATTAGCAGAGCTAGTCACCTATGGGGTTGGCTTTGGAGCCCCAGATGGAGGAGAGTTCATGCACCCGCCGAGCCGAGGGGGCTGAGGGGGAGGGGGACTTCCTCCTCACTTTTCAATCTATGCAGCAGCCATTTCTGAGGTTCCCTCTGCCAACTCTGGTTCAGAGAGATGTAGGCATCTGGGAGTAGACAGCTGCTTGCTTTCCATAGACTGTCAGGCAGCTTCACCTCTAGGGCTTTGGGGTCTGGGCCAGAGGATGTGCTGCCTGCCTTTTTCCTAAAGGAGGGGACTGTGGGGGGATGGATCTCTGATAGTCTCCCGTGGTGCTAGCCTCAGGGAAGGGAAGTAGGCAGTTGTCTCACCCTGGCTGTTGTTTCAGCCCAGCCGAGGTTCTGATGGGTGGGCAGCTGGGAGAAGGTAGAACCAAGGAGCCCCTGCCCAGGGCCCCTCCCCGGCAGCTGTCACAGGACAGGCTGCTCCCACAGCCCTGCTCAGCCTGTCCCTGCTGAGCTCTTCTTAGCAGCTGTTGGGTGTTGAGTTGTTGGGTTTCTCTCTCTTTTCCTCCCCCTTCTGTTTGCTGCAACCTCTCCGGGGAGGTCAGCAGATCTGTTGTAGGAGACGGTTCCCAGGCCCTCATGGTTTTGGCAGCTCATGCAAAGAACTTAGAGAGGAACTGGTTCCACTGGCGCATTCCCCCTTGGGCCCCTCCCTTGGAATGGAACTAGGGATGTTGGTGGTGGGGAGGAATCTTGTCCTCCTGCCTTGTGCTTAGAGCCAACAGCTTCCTCCCTCGGTTTGGGGCTCAGGAAGTGGGTCTACACACTCCCCCTGCCTCCAACTTGGGCCAACTTTGTCTTCTGTGCAGCAGAGGAGGGAGGCCAGCAGACTGACAGCCCTGTTCTCACGAGGAGCTGCGCAGGGCCCAGGAGAAGGAGCTGTGACAAAGCCAAGAGCGATCAGGAGTCAGGGCTGAATTCAGAATTCTGGCTCCCTCCATTCTGAAAATGTCCCATCCCTGGGTATTCAGGAGGGCTCCTAGCACTGACTCTGTGTGCAGGGGAAACTCGTGGAACCAGCTTGAGGCACCGCACCGCACAGACAGGGATGGAGGGAGGGGGATCTCTGTTGACCTTTTTTGTGCTTTTCCAGTTCATGCTTCCTGTCTAATAACTATTCTGAAAATGTCCCATCCCTGGGTATTCAGGAGGGCTCCCAGCACTGACTCTGTGTGCAGGGGAAACTCACAGAACAAGCTTTAGGCACCGCACCACACAGACAGGGATGGAGGGAGGGGATCTCTGTTGATCTTTTTTCTGCTTTTCCAATTCATGCTTTCATTAGGTTCCCAGGAACCTGGGCCTGTACTAGGCACATGGAGGGTTCAAGAATAAAGGATGCCAGTGGGTCCCTCAGCCCATGCTCTTTGGAGCTGGTGGGGACAGGGCGGGCAATCCTTGAGCTCACTGTTGGGGAGCACTGAGAACTGGGCCTGTCAGCCATGTGTAGAAGTCGTAGAGAACAGAGAGCAGGCCGGCCTTGCTGGCTCATCGAGAGGAAGGTGATGGGGAAAGAGGGAGTCAGTGGAGAAGCCTGGAAGAATAACAGAGGCTGACAGCGTTGAGGAGGTTGTGGAGCAGATGAGAGAGCAGAGGCCACTGCCTCTGTCCGGGAGACTGTGTGTCTGCTTCCCCTGAGCCCACCTGAGAAGCTGCTCCGTTTCACGGTTCTTCTCCCTGCAGACCCCCCTGTCCTGGCAAGAGCTTGAAGGAGAGCGGAGCAGCTCCTGTGCGCACAAGCGCTCAGCGTCCTGGGGTAGCACAGACCACCGCAAAGAGGTAACCGTCCCCTTTGACTCCCTGGCCGGAGTAGCTGCTCTTGTCCACCCCCAGCACCGTGGGTGCACCTGCTCCCAAGTGGACCCACACTTCCATCTCCCTTGCCTTGACCTGGTCTTTCCCTAATGAGATGGCTCCTTTGCAGCTGCCTCCCAGCCGCCTGGTGGCCAGGCCTTTGGAGCCAAGACCCTCCTGCCAGCAGGGGCTTGGCCAGTGGCCGCTGGTGCCCTTCAGCAGCCGGGCACAGGGTGGGAGCCACCATTGTTCTCACTGTGCTTTGAGGTTGGATCCAGATAAGCGGTTCAGAGGCTGGAGGAAGATAGGGAGTGCCTTCCTGGGAACTGAAAAGCCCCAGCCCCATCTAGTACTTACTATTCATCCAGCCTTAGTTTTAAAAGAAGAAAAAAATAGTTATTGTTTCCAAGCACTTTTTCCTGGCCCTCCTTTTCTCTCAGGAGGGTTCCAGTCATCAAGGTTGACTAGAGAAAGCCATAGACCGGAATTCCAGGGCTCCCAACCCAGTTCTGTCTGCCACCGCCCAGCTTGCCAGGGGTCACCCTTGACTCTTTTGTGGGGGAGTCACTTCTGCCTTCTTGGTTGCAAAAACAGAAAAAATATGAAGTCTTTAAGGCTAGTGGAAAATGCAAAGTATTTAACGTTTGTAATTATCAGAGTAAGCAAGTTATTTACACTAAGCATGGAGTCATGGTTGAATGGTCCCCAATAGCAAATCTGAAAGCACTTTCTTTTTGGCAGCAGTCATATTGCGTGGCTGTGGGCAGCAAATCTACCCTCCGAATTCCATTTAATTTAGGCCCATATTTAAATAGCTCGGCTTCTGAGCATTTGCCAGCTGAGGCAAGTAGGTCTAGAATCCCAAACGTGACAGGGATAATATTCAAAATTGTTGATGATAATCCATAATTGTTACAGGAAATGGAAGTCGGGACAAAATCTGATATTCCCTCTGGAGAGCTTGCTCCTCGCTCAGCGCAGTCTGCTCTAAAATGGGGGGAAATCCTTCCATCCTTCCTGGTCCCGGGCCTTTGAGATAGCTGTGAATGTACTTTGGGGAGTGAATTCAAAAACATCATTTCCCATTTCTATTCATAGAGTCGTATTCCATGCCTTCGGAATCTGTGAAAGACAAAAACGGTTTGAGTGTTGTGTATTTTTAAATTTTTTGGAAACGGATCCATCTGTGCAATACATGGTAATTCAAACTATGAAGTAACCCAGTTGATAAGGTTCCCAGCTTGCCCGATGAACCCATCGTCAGAGTTCGGAACACCACAGAGGTGGCTTGAGATGGAAGATGAACTGCCATCTCCCTTTTAGGCATTTCCATGGGCCTCTGGCAGGAGCCATGCTGGGAGGAGGGACCCAGTGCACTTTTGCTTTGCTTCACCTGCCTCCCCTCTCCCTCTCTCTGGGCCCCCAGATTACCAAGTTGAAGCAACAGCTGCAGAGGACAAAGCTGAGCCGCAGTGGGAAAGAGAAGGAGCGGGGCTCCCCACTGCAAGGAGACCATGCTGTGCGGGGAACACTGAGGGTATGTCACCACCCCAGCTCTCTCCCCTTTGTCATCCTCCCGGGCACACTCCCCCCACCATGAGGGCAGAGCCTCTCGGGTTGAGCAGCACCTGAGCCCTAGCACACCATATGTCCTGTGGCCCCGTGGGTGCCCAGGTAAAGCTTTAGTGCAAACTTGGACTTGGTGAATGACATTGGAAGAGCTTCCTACTGTTCTGAATTTCTCTCTCCTCCACCCTCATCCCCTGTACAATTGAGGCCGTGATGCTCCTGCAGCCGTTAAAAGCGTACCCCCGACCTCTCAAGGCGCCAACTTCTGGAGAAAACCCCACTGACTGGACCTATTGCAACCAGTACCTGTGCCCAGTTCCTCCTTTACTCACTTGGTGTTGCCGTGTAGACATGACCATCACCCCCAGCCAGAACTGATAGCTACCGGGCGTGGTGGGTTTCAGCGAGTGCTTCATGTGCTTCCTCCTCAGGCGTCCTCTCCCAGCTTCCCCGCGGGGTCCCCTGTCCTTCGACTCAGCCCCTGCCTGCACAGGAGCCTCGAGGGGCTCAACCAGGAGCTGGAGGAGGTGTTCGTGAAGGAGCAGGGTGAAGAGGAGCTGCTGCGGGTGAGTGGGGCTGCACCCTGGATGCATTGACAGGTGGCGTCTTGCTGAGTCTGGACGCCGGGGCTGGGACTCTTGCTCTTTGGGGCTCACAGGCTATGGCCGCAGCAGCAGAGTAACATGCAGACACCAGCCTGCGGAAGGAACACGAATTGAGTTGATTAGACTCAAATGGACTTACCCACAGGGACAGCAGAGCTGAGCCGCGTGGGTGTAACTGGGGAAGGCTTTGTGGTGGTAGGTCGACAGAGGAGGAGCAGGGGCTGGCAGAGAGGCAGGTCCCAGAGGGAGGAATGAGTGAGACGTTGTTCTTCAGCCAAGCACCAGCTCACTTCCCGCATACTTGGCACCGCCGCCGTCACCCCTGTGCCCAGTGAAAGCCACCCATTGCCTGTGTCACCACTTCCCTTCCCCCATCTCCACCTGATGACAGATATTCATCCTTCCTGCCCAGTGCCCCCGTGTGGCCTTCTTCCCCACCCCACTCCCAGGCAGAATTATTTGCTACCTCTTCTGTAGTCTCAGGCACATTTGTATACTGACACAGTACAATTGGGGAATGCCATTTGGGCAGTATTAATATAATTCTAGTGGGCACACTCCTCAGTTTACATTTACTTGCTGACTGATTTTAAGTTGGCATGTATGTAGAATTCTATACCCACCCAAACACATGTGCACAATTAGGTGAGCTGTAGGTACAAGTGCCACTGAATGTGAAGGGGGCAGGGGTGTTTAGTGCGTGATGATGTTTGCATACTTGTCCTATCGTGGCCTACAGCGGTACGGTGTCCTGGTGGCCGGCACACAGAAGGTCCCTGCCCTCATGAGGCTTACAGCCCGATAGGGGTGACACACTGAGAAACCATTCAAATAAATATGCAATTATAAATCGGCTGCGAGTGCTACCAGGGAGAAGACCGAAATGCTAGGGGAGAAATAGCAGGGGTTTTCCCTTAGATGGGGCTGGGGAGTCAGGAAATCAGTGACTTGAGGAAATGGTGTCCTGCTGTCGCTGTGTGTTATGAATAGAGGATGGAAACAAGGGCACAGGGAGGACCCCAAGGGTCCCCACAGCTCTGTAGTCCTGAAGAGCCAGGACAGAGTCATCACCCACCCTTTCCCCGGCAGATCCTCGATATTCCTGATGGGCACCGCGCCCCAGCTCCCCCCCAGAGTGGCAGCTGTGATCTCCCCCTCCTGCTCCTGGAGCCTGGCAACCTCTCCAGCTCTCCCTCCATGCCCCTGGCATCCCCCCAGCCTTCTGGCCAGACCAGCCGCGAGGAACATCGGGGTGCCGTCGAGGAGCTGGCATCCATCCCCAATGACAAAGGTAAGCTGAGGAGGCCCTGAGGCGGCTGAGGCAGCAGGGCCCACTCGGGGTGCAGAGCCATCTCCATTCCCTTTTCTGCCTCTAGTCAATGTCAGGCCTGGCATCTTTATTTGCCAGGCAACTAGTATATCTTTGTGAGTCGTCTTTATTCCATACATTATACTAGTTATAACAATGGTCCTTGATATCGATTCTGATTTGTAATTTACATAAAGTCCCTGCACCTATACTTTTATTTAATCCTCACTGGAATCCAAAGAAGCCCTCCCTTCATCCCCATATTTGGCTTGAAAACCCTCAAGTCTGTTCAGGTGTCCACTGTACCCATTACCAGCACTAGGTCTCAAGGTGGTTGTAAATGATATAAAATAAGAGAATGTGCCCTGGTTTGACCCAGATGGAAACCCAAACTCTCTGACTCCAAATCTCTACTTTCTGCTGTGCCCTGGCCGCATCACGAACAGGACAAGATCCGAGTCCTTCCTCCCGATAGTAATGATCCTTACTTTATAAAGCACTGTTGCCTGCATCGCCTCATTTGATTCTCACAGCAACCCCATGAGGTAGGCTGGCCAAGGGCAGGACCTAACAATACACAGAGGTAAACAGAGCATAGAGTAAGAAGGAATAAATGTGAGATAAATACAGATAAAGTCAATATTTGCAGCCTAGGGAAAGTACATTCGCTGTGTGACAAGCAAGAGGAATTTTATCCCACGAGTGGGGTTGAGTAAAGATTGCTTCTCTGAGTCAGTACAAGAGCTCTTCCTGGAAGAAGGGATAGATTTTCAAGGCTGTGGAGAGGAAGAAGCTATGGTATGTTGGCAAGCAGGGCAGTGCAGTCTTGGAAGAAGGAAGAGAGAGAGACAGAAATTAGGATTCCTTTAAGTCCGAGGCTTGGAGTTCCCATTGCCGTTCATCTCCTGGAATATACAGTTTGTATTAGACCTGACTTTTCTGTCAATTCAGCTGCATTTTTTTTTTATCCTGTGTAACAAGATACGTATTTTTGTAAGCTGCCTCAAAGATCTTTTAAGGTCGAGTATAGAAAAACAGCCTGGATGAGCATGACCCCTGCCCCCACCTTACTGCGTCAGCCTCTTCCCTTTACGCCAGGGCCTGAGCGGAGGGCGGTGGAGATCCTTCCTTCAGCTCCACTGGACTCAGCCTTGCTCTGTTTGCAGCCTCCCCTCCAGGCCGCCCGGCCTTCCTCGAAGACGGCAGCCCATCTCCAGTCCTTGCGTTTGCCTCCTCCCCTCGGCCCAATCACAGCTACGTCTTCAAACGGGAGCCTCCGGAAGGCTGTGAGAGAGTGCGCGTGTTTGAAGAGGCCACGTGAGTACATTAGCGGGAGGGACAGAGATGGGGGGCCAGCCCTGTGTTGTCCCACCGGATAGGCCCTGCTTCCATCTTGGACTCTCTCTCATCCCAGAGGTGCTGTCAACTTTAGATTATTGGTGCTGCAGATTTTCCATGATCAAACTTGTTGACATTACCTACTCTGAGCACCAAATTTTTGCTTATCATTATCTCCATAGAAACCTGCTCTCTGCCCACATGCCAGCCACAAGCGCAGCAGGAGCTGGAAAGGAAAGCGCTCTGAAACTAAACCCTTTGTTTCTTCTATTTTTTCCCATCCCTGGGGAAGGTGTGAGAATTTGCTAGACCGTAATCAGAGAGAGAGAGAGGATATATTAGTAGTTCTCTTCAGGCAGAGATGAGAAGGGTCTCGTCCCCACTGAAGCTTTCTAGTTGCTTCCGAGTCACGTCTTCACCCTGCAGCTTCAGTGATTCAAGTGTCAAGAATGTCCAGACAGAAATTTCCCGTCCTTGCAAGTAAGGACTATGGAATATTCCCAAACCTGATTGGGCAATTCAGAGGCCATTCTTCCATGAGCAGAGAAAACTGAGAGCTGGCCCACACAGCCAGCCCCCTGTGATAGGCACCCTAAGAACTCATTTCACTCCCCCTGCCCCCACCAGCTTTAATATTCATCAAGGCAGATTCACCGTGGATGTTGGTTTCCATGGAAGCCAGGAAGTTTGGTCACAGTGTGTGAGTGGACATTTAGCTGGGACAGGTTTGTGGCCTTGAGGGCTCCATTTGTATCTCAGGTAAGGGAGAGACCGGCCCAGGGTAGTGGCAGGAGGTACATATGTAACCCAGAGTAGGAGTTAAGGAGAAAACCATAGCCAACTGGGTATTTCTCGCATCATCACTGTTGCCTGGTGTCTCTCCAGAACCCCGAGTCCTCTGGGTGAATTGGAGGGAAGGGGCCAGATTGTGTAGCAGACTCTGGACTTGTGTGCCCTTCCCTAGTCCACGTTATAGCTGAGTAATTACAACCTCGACTTGCTTGTGGAAATTAGGCAGTTGCTTGTCTTGAGTCTTTTGTAGACTCAATGTTGGAAGAGGTCTTAAAGTCATCTCATCTAGATTCCTGCCCCAGTCAGCCCTTTAAGAAAGGTGCTAATCCATCACCTCCTTTCTAAGATATCCCGGGATGGAAATTCTCGGCTCACCGGGGTCTCTTCATTGTGTCAACTTTCCTACTAGAAGTTCGTGTAGTTCGTGGTTCTTTTGCCACATTTTCCTCTCCTCTCTAGCTGCTGACCCGTGAGATGGCCTGGATTTCCCAGGGGGGGGGGCGGAATCAAGCTGTTCAGGGTCGTGCTGGCTGCCCTCATGTCCCTCACACATTGCTTGGTCTCTGGGTCACCTTCCTCACGTGCGTCTGCGCACCCCGAGAACATTCCCTCTCCTGCCCATTCTACTCTTCTTCCTGGGTTTGGAATTCTTAGAATTTACACCTAAAGTAGTAACCAGCTTATCAGGCTGTACACTCAGTGCCTTTTTCTGTACATGTTATACTTCAAGGAAAAGGTAGTTGATAGGAACCACTGGCGACAGAGCGTCCCCCATCTTCCTACACATTCATCTTCACTCAGGTCCTCACAACCAGCAGCTTCTCGGGCTGTTTAAACCTCAAAACATGGTTATCCACTTCCTTTTCTTATCATAAGGATTCCTTGTTCTAGGACTCTCCGACCTAAGCTCCTTTTACCCTTCCCTTTCCCCTACATGATCAGAAGGGTCCGATGACTCTTTCCTCGTTAAAGGTGAGACAGTTCAGGCCACGACCACATGGTGAGTTAGAACTTAGAGCTCCTGATGAGGTCGGGCTGCCTTTCCCACAATGGTTGCTATCTTTCCCTCCTAGCACATATTTTAAAAATCACACCTTTCCAATGTGCTCAAGAATGAGATTCTTTAGGCCAGGAGATTTCAATGGAGGACAGTTTTTACTCCCACGGGACATTTGGCAATGTCAGGAGACATTTTTGGTTGTCACAGCCTGGAGGGAGGGGGTCAGGTGCTACTGGCACCTAGTGGGTAGGGTCCAGGGATGCCATTAACATCCTATAATGCATGGGACAGCCCCCGCAACCAGGGACTGTCCAGCCCAAAATGTCAGTGCTGAGGCCAAGAAACCCTGCTTTAGACTGTAAAAGTCTTAGGAAGTCATTTGCACGGATCTCTGCTTTCAGGCAAGGGGCCTGCCCCCAAAACACTGTTTATTGATGAAATCTCCCAAGTTAAAAGATCCCTTAGTCTCTTCTAGAATCAGATTGTCAGGAAGTTCTCCTTTCTGTCTAGCTTCAATCCCTCCTGTTTCAATTAAAGTAGATTTCCTGTGGTTCAGCCATATTTCTAAAACACAAGAGCCAAGGAGCCTAAAGACTGGTTGTTGTTCAGTACCCTTTCGTTTTTCTGGTCAAGTTACCATCCTGTTTTAACAGAGACCCAGCTTCTCTGCTCCCTGGACGCTGGTGGTTTCTCTTTTGCTCCGAGTGTGCATTTAACAGAGACCCAGCTTCTCTGCTCCCTGGACGCTGGGGTTTCTCTTTTGCTCTGAGTGTGCATGCACGCGCGTGCGCGCACGTGTGTCTGTGTGTGTGTGTGTGTGTACACACGTGTATATCTGTGCATTTCTTTCTCCATCCTCCAGATCTCCAGGTCCTGACGTGGCCTTCCTGACTTCCTGTCCCGACAAGAACAAAGTCCATTTCAACCCGACCGGCTCGGCCTTCTGCCCCGTCAGCCTGATGAAGCCCCTCTTCCCCAGCATGGGCTTCATCTTCCGAAACTGCCCCTCAAGCCCAGGGTCCCCTCTCCCTCCCGCCAGCCCCAGGCCACCGCCTCGGAAGGATCCAGAGGCCGCCAAGGCCTCCTCGCTGCCGTTCGAGCCTTGGCAGCACACCCCGCCATCAGAGGAGCCCGTGCTCTTCCACAGCTCCCTGGTGGTCTGAGGGCACCCCCACCACTTTACCACGGAGACCAGTGCCTTGGTGGCAGGCCCCTCCCTAGCTCCCCTGAGGTGGGGGATAAAGGCGCCCTTCCCTCTCGGCCTTCGAGCACTTTCACTTATTGTGTCAAAGCCCTGGGTCCCCTCTCTGATGGACGCTGTCACTCCTAGTGGGAGGGGACCTGCCTTCTCCACTAGCCACTGGGCAGCTCACAAATCATACCTGTGTTCTTGCCACCTCCCTTACTCGGTGGAAAACTCACCCAGAGGGTCTTGGGTCCCCTGCCCTTGGGTGTGAGTCCAAAGGACTGTATTTGGGGCCCTTGTCCTTGTCATGGAGCAAGCTGGCCTTGATCGGAGTAGAGGGGACACCACAGATTTCCTCCCCTCTCCTCCACAGACATAGAAGAGGAGACGGGAAGATAGATCCCCACATCTTCTCAGCCTCCATCCCATGCTTCCCTCTCATTGGAGGAGCAGACCAAAGCAGCCCTAACGGGCCATAACACTTGACCAATCCAGCTGCTGGCAGAGAGGGGACCCTAGCGTTTTCCCAAGTGGCATTTTCATCTCGCTTTCATCCTGACTAAGATTGTCTTAAGCAGCAGCTCAGCCTGCCCAGCCCCAGGTGGGTAGGGGGAGGAAGGAAGAGCTGGCATTCCTCCAGGTGGCAGGTGGGGACTCTGTACCCTCCACCTGCCCCAGGACTGGGTTGGATTAGAAAAATGCCTATTTTTCTTGTATCGATGTAGAAACTCTATTTTCTCCCAAAGACACTATTTTTGCAGCTGTTTGAAGTTTGTATATTTTCCGTGCCGCAGAGCTTCACAAAATTGAAGAAGAATGTTAATGTTCAAGTTTTCTTATCCTGTGTTTAGAAGTTGTTTTTTTGGCAGATCTTGGTGTTGATAGACCAAATAAATAAGTATTCCCAGCAGTTTGAGGTTCTGTTCAATATTTGGGGGGTCGGGGGAGAAGATGGAAATTGAGGGTATTATATTGATTACTTCATCCTTGTCTTTAAGAGGAGCCTTAACACATAATGATGTCAATGAACAGAGTCCCTGTCCTCAAGCCACCAGGCGTGGATTCTTCACACGGATGAGTAAACAGTGGATCCACGGAAAGACCGTCCAGAATGAAGAGTGTGGTGGAGGTTTGGTGAGGGAGTCATCCTTTTCTGAATGAGTCTGGAACGCTACCTCGGGGGAGTGGGTTTCAGAGAGGAAATTAGGGCGACCAGTGGAAGACAATCTGATGTCATGGGTGCTCCTTGACTAGTAGAAGAAATTTCTTATCCTTCTGCTGCCTCTCAGCTATTAATAGTGCCACACCTGTAAGAACTCTTGGGCTTTTTGGGGAAATGGAAACCACCATCCCAACATTCTGATGGTATTTTGCAGTTTACAAAGCATTTTCACAAAAGACACTAATCCCCAAGGTATGGATGAAAAGTTGACTACCCCAAGGGCAGTTATAATAACTACAATTATATCTGTCTGAAAGACCTCAAGACAAACTCCTACCCCAACTTGGTAAACATCAGAGAACGCTTGCATAAAATGTCACTGATGTACTTGCATAAGATATCATTTCAATATTAAAACAACTCACTGAGAGAAATGTGATAAATCCCACTGTACTCCCGAGGGAAGGACAGAAAAGACTGACTACGTTCACCCCAAAGACAAAGATACAATGGCTGGGATTGGGAACCAGGTCATTTGACTCCAGGGCCCATGCTTCCCACTTGTTACATCCCCATTCATTTCAGAGGAGGAAACGACTCGGGGGTCAAGGGGATCATTTGAAATCCCAGCTGGTGAAGAGGCAGAGAAGGGGACGGGAACCCAGGCCTCTCTCCCAGCTGCTGCCCTGTGCCCTGCAATCACTGACGGATTCGGTGGATAGACAGTGCGAGGGCTAATGTATGGCGGTCTCTCCTCCCCCACTAACACGAAGGAGAGAAAGGACGAGGACAGACCCCATCTCCTCTCTCCTTCCCCTCCCGCTGAAAGGTATTTGGCCTGTCCCCTGACGCCCCATTAGTCAGCCAGGCCTGGAGTGATGGGTGTGGTGCTGCCCGAGTTTCCTTCCTCTGCCCGAGGCTGTGCCAAAGGAGCAGACTGCTAGAGGGGAGCAGTTGCCTCTCCCCAGAGAGCCCAGATGCAACGAAGTGGGGGTTGGGGTGGGGAGTGGAAAGACCGGGGTCCGTCTTGCCCTGGTTCTTGGTGCCAGCAGGTGGGTGCCCCACACTTGGATAAGGGAGGGGTCCAACACGGCGCTCACTGATAGGGAAGAATCGGGAGGGTTTGCTCCATTGTTGGTAAGTTTGAGACCCTAGGGCAGTGGTTCTCAACCTTCCTAATGCCGCGGCCCTTTAATACAGTTCCTCATGTAGTGGTGACCCCCAGTTTCATTGTTACAAATTGAACATAATTAAAGCATAGAGATGAATCACAAAAACAATATGTAATTATATATGTGTTTTCCGATGGTCTTAGGCGACCCCTGTGAAAGGGTCGTTCGACCCCCAAAGGGGTCGCGACCCACAGGTTGAGAACCGCTGCCCTAGAGAAACTTTACTTCAACAGCTTCCCTTTCCACCTCCAGGTCGTGAGGAAATACGATTGGGACTGAGAAAGAGTAATGAATACCTTCGCACAGCACGCTTTACAATTTATAAAACACTTTCACAAACCGCAGCTCCTTTGATCCTCACCACAGTCGAGAGGTGACAGGGCGCTTTTAGGAATTATCCCGTTTACAGACAGAAAACTGTGGCACGAAAGTAGGTGACAGACGCAGGTGGCCCTGCCTGTGGGTGAAGGAGAGGGGACAGAAGGCCTGCCCCCCTTGGTTTGCCGCAGGAGGAGGACCGCTGTCCGAACCCGGGCCTTGCACATCCTTCTGGTAGAGGGGGGTAGGCGCTGGGCAGCGCTAGGGGGCGCTAACGCTCCACTAAGCAATTCATGGCGTTAGGACCCAGCAGAAGCCTGCCGGCCGACCGGGAAAAAGACTATTCGATTTGCCCAGCCGCCCGCCCCGCCTTCTCCCCGCCCACCTGTCAGTCTTTACACGGCGCAGCCAATCGGTGACCTCCACATCCTTCTACATCATCACTCCACGCCCGCATAGCTTGTAGGTCGTCCCTTGGAGCTCGGGGTTGTAGTTGTCCTCGGAGTTGCCTGATTGGAAAAAATCTCGAGGGCAAGACGTTCACCTCGGGGAAGCTGCTCCCCCTGGCCGTAGAGATGAAACCAAGATCCCAGGGTGCTTTTCCTTTCCTTGGAAGCGGTTTCTGGGCTCCGAGGTGTTTCCCCCTCGGCAGCCCTGAGCTGGCAGTTGTGGCGGTGGCTGTGGGGCCCTGCTGAGCGGCGGTCGCATGCAGCTCCTATGAGGCCCCTGTCGCCGGTCGGCGATGTCCGGCTGGAGCTGTCGCCGCCGCTGCCGCTGCCGGCTGTGAGCGGGTCTCCAGTGGGGTCTCCTGGGCGTCTCATGGCCGCTAGCAACTCCCTGGTGCCCGACCGGCTGCGGCTGCCGCTCTGCTTCCTCGGCGTCTTTGTCTGCTACTTCTACTATGGGATCCTGCAGGAGAAGATGTGAGCGGGTCCCCGGGTGGGGAGGCAGACACCCTCCGCCCCCCGCCATCCTGCCCCTCCCCGCAGCCTGCGGCGGGGTTCGCGGTCTTCACGCCCCTGCCCCGGGTGTTCCCTCTTGCCCTCCCGCCCTTCCTGCACCCCAGCACCTTTGCAGCGCCGCTCCGCCTCCCCAGATGTCCAAAATGCGAAAGTTGATCTTTGGGTTCTCGGGACCTGGTGATTTCTCTTCCCTTGATTCCTTCCCTCCCATTTTGGTCCTAAGAGCTTGG
>NW_005360086.1:840223-863797 GCF_000412655.1 Myotis brandtii | reverse complement strand
GGTGACCTGCGCGGTTCCTCTTTGGAATTGCCAGATGCTTGCACACAGCTGACTCTTTCGCCCTCGGTCCTGCTGCTGTAGCCCACATCCCTTCTGCTGCCGGGGGTACCTCGTTTCACCATCTAGTTTTCTACGTTTCTTCTAACTTCATCCTCTACGGACATTCTTGTCCCGGGCCACGGGATTAGCGGGCTGGGGTGTCTAGTTTCTAAATCCCATCTCGTGGGCCCCTTGGGTAAATGAGCCCAGTGGTCCTTGCCAGACTCTCCCTGCCTCCGGCGAGGCAAGATAACTTCAAAGTGCCAAGCGCCGCTGGACATACCGGATGACCCTGAAGGAAATACACTGATTCCTCCCCGTTCTTTTTCATGCGTTTCGTTCCTAGAACAAGAGGAAAGTATGGGGAGGGAGCCAAGCAGGAGACGTTCACTTTTGCCTTAACTTTGGTCTTCATCCAATGTGTGATCAACGCCGTGTTTGCCAAAATCTGTGAGTACCGAGCTAGTGTTCTGCGAGGTGCCCCCTCCCCTTCGTATCCTGGACTTTAGGCAGGGACCCAACCTTAAGTCTCACTCCCAAGGTCTCCCGCCCCCTTTAGCCCGTGCATGGCCCTTCTGTGGAGTCTCTCAGACACACGGCTCTGGAATGGAGTAAAGCCCTGTTCCCTGAAATTAGACCACCTGGGTCAGATGTGCAGAGAATGGGTCCTCCGTCTTACAGCTGCCCGTTGAGAATACTTAATTTTTCTCTGTCCCTTTGGTTTTCCTTTATGTGTCAACTTCAGGCATGTTTTGAGCTTTCTCCCTGCTCCCTGGGGACTAACAGCACGCTAACTAGTCCCTTGAAGGGAATGATTCTGTGCCCCACCTCTGCCCTGCATGTGGTCTTGTGTTAGGCTTAGGTGGGATTGGAGGGTTGAATCAGTGGTTCTCAACCTTCTGGCCCTTTAAATACAGTTCCTCATGTTGTGACCCAACCATAAAATTATTGTCGTTGCTACTTCATAACTGTCATGTTGCTACTGTTATGAATCGCAATGTAAATATCTGATATGCAGGATGGTCTTAGGCGACCCCTGTGAAAGGGTCGTTCGACGGCCAAAGGGGTTGCGACCCACAGGTTGAGAACTGCTGGGTTGAATAATCTACAGATATTTCCCAGTGTGAGAGGACAGAAATAGCATGTACTTATCTTATTTGACGAGTTTTGTGTTTTTTTTCATGTGGCTTCAACTTTTGCTCAGTGGTCCATTCTAGGCCCACCAGGTTTTTCTTGCCTGTTTTTTTTTTGTCTTCCCCCAGTGATCCAGTTTTTTGACACTGCCAGGGTGGATCGTACTCGGAGTTGGCTCTATGCTGCCTGTTCTATCTCCTATCTGGGTGCCATGGTCTCCAGCAACTCAGCACTACAGTTTGTCAACTACCCAACTCAGGTGAAGCCTCAGGGTGGGATGAGGGTTGGATCAGAAGTTATTTGAAAAGGACTAAGGGTTTTCCCCTCAGGTCTGTGACTTAAATAAAAAGAAAGTATGTTTGAGGAATGTAGAGTGCAAAGAGCCCTGGGTCTGAGGTTTAGCGGTGGTGGGTTGGCCACGATAGGGCTGCTTTTGTGAGGCTGCCGTCTCTGATGTAGGCCCACACGTACTCATCTTAATGCAGCACTTAGCATAGTACCTGGCAAATCACAGATGCTCAGAAATTATTTGCTGAATTTAATTTCAGGTCCTTGGTAAATCCTGCAAACCAATTCCAGGTAAGGAGAAGAAGATGGTCTCCCATCTTCCATCCTCTCTTCCTGTAATAAACCCTCCCCTTCTCTGCTGGAGCTCTGAGTCCCTACAGGCTTCATCACCCCATTATAGCTGCCTCCAGGACCCCCTCCATGCCTTCCCCTGCCATCCTTCATCTGTATCAATACCTTTGGTGTTGGATATACGTGAGCTGGGAGCTAGAAGCTTCACGTGGTCAGTCATTTTGGTGGCCCATGTGTTTACATTGTCACCCTAACTTCCATTTTGACCATCAGTTACTTTCTCTCAACCTTTCACTCTTCCTCACGGTACCCACCTTTGCCCTGTTTCTTCCTGGACCTTTCATCTTGGTTATCTACCTTTTCCCTGCCTTATACTCTGTGTTCAGCCCTGTTGCTCAGTCGTCTCTATCTAGGTGCCAACCTCATACCACACCCCCTCTTATCCTCCATAGGCCTTCCTTCATGGACGTACTTTTCTCCCATGAGTCTTTTCTTGGCTCCTAGGAGGAGAGTGTTGGGCTTATCAATGTCTACGGGTTCCTGAATTTTCCATTCTCTTTCTTCCCTGTAGTCATGCTCCTGGGAGTGACCCTCTTGAAGAAGAAGTACCCAATGGCCAAGTACCTGTGTGTGTTGCTAATTGTGGCTGGAGTGGCCCTTTTCATGTACAAACCGAAGAAAGTAGTTGGGATGGAAGAACACACAATTGGCTATGGAGAGCTGCTCCTGGTATGTGTTCCTGGTGGGAAAGGCAGCCTTTTTCAGTCATCTTAACCAAGGAAGAACCCCACCGAGGCAGACAAAAAGGCCACTTTTATGTCTTGAGAGAGGTTGTGGTGTTCCTTGCCCCCATTTTTGGTCTTTGTCTCTTGCTACATGACCCCTGGCTCTGCTAAGGCCATAGTAGGAAGCCTGAAATGTTTAACTGCAGCTCAGCTCTCCTGGGAAAGGGATGACACTGAGGCTTATGTCTAAATGCTCGTGTGACATCACAGAGATCTGAGAGCAAAGAGTGAAGGAGTAGTATGTCTCTCACTGTGGCTTTTCTGAGAAACCTGAAGCCAGAGTTAAAAATCTATAATAATAAAAGCGTAATATGCTAATTAGACCAGACAGCCAAACGACCTTCAGGATGAAGCCAGGGCTGCGAGGGAAGCCCAGGTCCCTGGTGCCAGAGGGAAGCCAGTGCCGGTGTGGGTGCCAGCAGCCGGGAGAAGGAAGGCCTACTTTTGCATGAATTTCGTGCATCGGGCCTCTACTAATACTATGATAGCTATTGCTTACTATATATAGGCACTGTTTCAGGTGTTTTACATACAAATTGATTAATTTTTACAACAATAACCTCCTAACATAAATAGTATTATCTTCATTTTACAGATGAAGAAACTGAAACATGTTAAGTTACTTGCCCATGATCACATGGCTACTAAGTGGCAGTTGGTGGCTAACACTGCTCATAACTCTGATCCAGGCAGTGTGACCACAGAATCCAGTCTCTCAAGTGCTGTCTCCCATGCCAGCAGGCTCATGTGCTGGGAATAGATTTTCTCTCTCTAGCGTTAATGGAAGAATGTATGTGGCTCAACCTGTCCTACGTCCTTGCACACCAGGCTTCATGGCATTGTGTCAGAAAGTGGTAGGCTTCCTGCCCTGTTCTGATTACGTTACAACTATATGGCTCAGATAGCCTGTCATTCCAGTGCCTGGGGGACGAGGGAGCTTGCATGGTCTCTCCCCATCCTCCACCCATGACCAAATGGCAGCATTTTGTTCTGAGGACTCTGTCTTAAGGCAACAGCTTTCTGAGGAGTCTCAGAAAGGTGAGAGTCCTGTGTCCTGGGTCAGGGAAGGGCCCTGTTGGCCGTCTCACCGCAGGGTACAACCTTTCTTTTCCAGTTATTATCTCTGACCCTGGATGGACTGACAGGTGTTTCCCAGGACCACATGCGGGCTCATTACCAAACAGGCTCCAACCACATGATGTTGAACATTAACCTTTGGTCGACGTTGCTGCTGGGAGCTGGTAAGGAGCAGTTCTGCTGTTCTTTCTATGTATCACCAGAGGGCAGACTGCCCTCACTCAGTTGATCTCTAGCTCAAATGGCAGTTGCTCACTTTGCCCAGGCCAAAGTCCTACCTTGACTCTAAGATGCCCTATGTCCAAGCCCCGAGAATTGTCCTGGGTAAACCTTCACCGGCAGGCTCGGCTTGCTACTTGTTCCTGGCTCAGTCGGGGCATACTGTGCTAAGTAACATGGGAGGACACACAGCGGTAGAACAAGGCGTGCCTTGGGAACTCGTCCTCCTCTGAGGGAGGTGAGACATTGGTATGTGGTGTACGTTGAATGTAGCTTGAAAATGGATGTATTTGCTTTTAGATCAGTACTTCATAATCTTTTCCAAATCTGGGCACATGTAGAAAGTATATATTTTTTTATAATATAACAGAGGAGGCTGCTGATGGCTGGAAGTGACCAGTGCTTGGGGCTGCCTTGAACTAGGGATGTGTGGATCAGTATTTCCACAACATCTGAGGATCTCTGCTTTCAGTCACTTTTGGCAGAAGTAACTAGTTAGTTATCAAGCCTTTTTAGGAAGAGCCTTTAGTTAGTTTCTCTAGTCAGGAAAATAGAAAAAGGATGCCTGATGGGAAGATACAAGCTCACTCCATGCATTTCCCACATCCTATCCCCTTTCAGAGTACTTTCGTGGGCCGTGTGCAGGTGTGTGCAAGGGCATGGGCACACAGATGCACCCTTCACCTTTTGACATTTCTTCCTAGCAATCCTGTTCACTGGCGAGCTCTGGGAGTTCCTGAGCTTTGCTGAAAGGTACCCTGCCATCATCTATAACATCCTGCTGTTTGGCCTAACCAGTGCCCTGGGTCAGGTGAGTGCTTTGAGACGGGGTGGTGTGGCTTCCCTAAGAGACTGGCCTGGCTGGGAGAGGTGGGGTGGCAAGATTAACTCTGATATCCTGTTTCAAACTTTAGACCTTGTGGCAGATACCCAAGAACCAACCTGAGCCCGCCTTTTTCTGTCTTTCTCTAGAGCTTCATCTTCATGACTGTTGTGTATTTTGGTCCCTTGACCTGCTCTATCATCACTACAACTCGGAAGTTCTTCACCATTTTGGCCTCTGTGATCCTCTTTGCCAACCCCATCAGCTCCATGCAGTGGGTGGGCACTGTGCTTGTGTTCTTGGGTAAGTTCCATGCAGAGCAGGCATCTCTGGGCCATACAGAGAATGATAGAGCTTTGTTTTTCCTCTCTGAAATTTACTTGTATAATTGTGAAATTAGTTATTTTATAGAAAACTTAAAAAAATTTAAATTATACTTGGCATACAATAGTGTATTCGTTTCAGTTGTGCAACATAGTGATTCGACATTTTTATACTTGATGTGATCGTCACAATAAGTCTAATAACTGTCTGTCATCATGCCAAGTTATTATAATATTATTGCCTATATTCCCTATGCTGTACACTACATCTCTGTGGCTTATTTTATAACTGGAAGTTTGTACATCTTATTCCCCTTTACTTTTTTCACTCATCCTCTGCCCCCCTCTCCTTTTGTTTACCATTAGTTTATTCTTTGGTTTTGTGAGTCTGTTTTTGTTTGTTTGTTTGTTTGTTTTAGATTTCACATATAAGTGAAATCATTCAGTATTTGTCTTTCTCTGTCCGACGTATTTCACTTAGCATAACACCCTCTAGTTCCATCCATGTTGTTGCAAATAGCAAGATTTCATTCTTTTTTTATTACTAATATTCCATTGTGTGTGTGTATGTATCACATTTTTTTTTATCCATTCATCTACTGATGGACACCTACGTTACTTCCATGTCTTGGCTATTGTAAATAACCTTGCAATGAACATACATTTTTTTTGAATTAGTGTTCTCATTTTCTTTGGATAAATATCCAGAAGTAGAATTCCTGGTTTGTAAGGAAACTTTTTTTAAATCCAACCTTTCTAATAAGCATTTCATTTTAGTGATTTCCTTCCAGTGACTCAGGTTTCCCTAGAAACTGAACAGGGTAAAATTATTATATTTATTCTGTACTTTATGCTTTCTATGGGTGAGTTGAGAGAATGAGCTTAGAAATTTGACTGTTTCAGTCTTGCTGTAATACACACGTGTGTGTGTGTGTGTGTGTGTGTGTGTGTGTAATTACCTGTGTCTTGGTGATTTTTTTTTCATTTTATGCCATTCTCTTTTCTCTGAGGGAGCTTTATAAAACCCATGTTTGGAAACTAGTTTTATTTAAAGCCCCAATTTTGGAGAATCAAGGCTGAACTTTCCTTTCCCCCCAAGTCATTGGTAGATTTTATTTTTCCCCATAATTCTCAGCCCATCTTCTCCCTTCCCATAGGTCTCGGTCTCGATGCCAAGTTTGGGAAAGGAGCCAAGAAGACGTCCCACTAGGAAGAGCGACTACCTCCACCGCAGGAATATTTAAGTTATTATTTCAAATATTGATATCTCTTAGGAAAATGGACACAATAGGGATAAACGACTGGGTTTGCCTGTTTTTTTGTGTGTTTTTTTTAAAGGAAGCAAAATCACATATTCTGGAAAAAAAAAAAAAGCACTTGGATTTTAACAAGACAGAGTTGGCAGTTTGTGTTCTTGGTGACCTGGAGCACAGCCTAACACAAAGAGAAAGAGGGAAGAGGCAGACCTTGATGCCCATTCCCCAAGCTGCTTCCTCTCAGGTGTGGTCACCTGGTTGGGTGGCTAATTCCTTCAAGAGCCTAACCATTATAGGGAGGAACTTTAATAGATTGCATCCTCCATCCCACAGGTGAGAGTCTAAATGTGCCAGGAGAGGTGGCTGGGTTAGAGCCTTAGAATGTAAAAAAAAACCACTTTCTCCAAGCTCTGGTGGGCAAATATTTCTTTAAAAAACTATATATATTCTCGCCTGAAGAAATTTCTCTCGAGGTTGGGGTATACTGAGCCCAGAGCCTCAGAGTCTGCTGTTTTCACATTTCCCCACTGCCTCCCCTTCAGCCAAAGCTCACCCAAAAGCAGAGCCCCAAATGTGTGTCATGAACAGCCTGGAAGGTCCAATTCCCTCTCCATCTCTGTCTGAGTCCACCTGGTCCCCTCCTGGGGGGGCTGGATTAATCCTTCCTATCCTCCTGCCCCCTTCAGCTGCTAAAGCACTGCAGTCCTCTGCCGTCCTGGCTGAGCCAAGGTGTCACCATGCCAGCTTCTGTCTGTTGCTGGCGGAAGGCATGGTGGCTGAGTCCTGGCACAGAGCCGCTGCTGAGTTTTCTGGGTGGCAATGGGGGGAGAAGGCGGAGCATGGACCCGAGCCACCTGCCTACTGCTGCCTTCAGAGTTGGAAATCGCAATCCTCCAGGGACCACACTTTACACATGAAAGTGCATTTCCACCAGCTGCAACTTTCACTCCATCTGTTCAGCAGCCCCGGCCCTGGGCTCTCCAGATGGGAGCCCAGCCTCCTTCCTGAGCCCTGCCTTGCCACCCCCCGCCCAGCCTTTCAAGCCCTGCCTCATTCGCACTCATCTCCCTCTCTAGGGGCCTGGGTGTCGCTGCAGCTCTGGCCCTAAGGCCCCCTCTCATTTTGAACTTGAGAGAAGAGGTTTCTACTGAAATTCCTTCACCCCTTACCCCACTCCTTTCCTTTTTAAAAAAATATATTTTTATTGATTTCAGAGAGGGACGGAGAGAAACATCAATGATGAGAGAGAATCATCGATCGGCTGCCTCCTGCATGCCCCCTACTGGGGATCGAGCCCGCAACCCAGGCATGTGCCCTTGACCAGAATCGAACCTGGGACCCTTCAGTCTGCAGGCCAATGCTCTATCCACTGAGCCAAACCAGTTAGGGCCCCACTCTTTTTCATCCTGAAAGTTGCATAGTTAGCTGGCTGATCTTCCAAACTGTCTTCTCCTGTGGATCGGTTAGGTAGTATGTTACCAGACACGCCTAATTCTAGTCACCAAGAACAAGACAGTTCTCAACAACTCAGCATGGCTCTCACCTGTTACTAAAGCAAGCATGTCCTACCAACAGTGGGCTAGGAGCCCAGTTCTGGTATGTTCATCCAGTCCCCTGTCCACCTAACACTCCCTTTTGTGTGCCACATACTGTGAAATGCTGGGAACTCAAAGTTGAGTAGAACCAGCACTTAACCCTTTAAGGGGTTTATAGTCTAATAGGGAGATGGGTAAACAAATCGTTGCATCTCAAACGTTCAGGAGTAACAAGGAAGGAAGATGTCTGGGCACGGTGAGGCTTGAGCTGGAGGGAGTGTGGGAAGATGAAGGAGGAGGTAGTGAGCTTTGGGTCCACTGCCAAGCAGAGAATGGGGCTTTAAACTGCCTGGCTTCTCCCTCCAATCACTTCAAGTGAGAGCTCAGGCAGAAGGGTGGCTCTGCAGTGAGACAACTTCCAATTGAGTTGGGAGATATTTGAAAATGTGTGAGCTGCCAGCTTGTTCGGGGTGGCATACTTACCTACGGGATCACAGGAACTGAGAGTGCCAGGTTAGACAAGTGAGTAACACTGCTAGGTTTGATAGGGCTGATACATGTGAAATGCCAGACAAGTTCAAACAAAAGTATGTTGATCCCTAACCTTGGGCAGCCTGATGCCTCGTGTTTCTAAAGATCAAAGGACTTTCATGTGCAGTTAATTCTCAGCTATGTGTGAAAGGGAGGGAACCAGCACAGCTTTCCCCAGACACTGTTCTCTGAGTTTGAAGTGTATTGTACTGTGTCTATTTTGGTCAAACCATCAGATCCACCTCCTCAGCTGTTTGTTTTCGTTAATCCTCACCTGAGGATATTTTTCTATTGACTTTTAGGGAGAGTGGAAGAGAGGGAAAGACAGAAACATCCATGTGAGAGAAACACATCGATTGGTTGCCTCCTGCAAGTCCCGACCAAGGCCCGGACCGGGGAGGAGCCTGCAACCAAGGTATGTGCCCTTGACTCGAATTGAACCCGGGACCTTTTGGTCTGCAGGCCAACGCTCTATCCACTGAGCCAAACCAGCCAGGGCAAGCAGTTTTTCCACGTCCTGTACACCCCTTAGCCTAGGGCAAGGGGAGTGACCCACAAGTGTGATTTGGGATAAAACCATGGGGAAAGCTGTTCTAGAATTAAACATTAGAAGAAACAAAAATTATACATTGTTTTCCAGAGGACTTAAAGGGGCAGGATTTAAACACTGGCTAATCTTTAAAGTGAGGTATTTAGGGAATGGATGGTGTGCTTTCTCATAGCCCTGTGACACCCTCATGAAGAGGACTGAGCAAGCATCTGTACCTAGTAGAAATGAAAAAACAATTTAGGGGAGCTTGGGTGACCTGCGGGAGGTCCCTGGGTATGTCCCTGAGAGATCAGCTAGAACCCAAGACTCCGAGTTCTAGTATCTTGGACCTGTGCCCTTAGAGCGAGAGGAGCAAAGCCCCTCAGGAGACCCATTGCCTCTGCAGCCTGTCCGGTCCCACTGGCAGCGGAACAGTTTGCACATTTTATGAGTGGTGCTGGTCACTTTCCCCAGATGCCCTGCAGAGAAATTGCCCTGGGTCTCTGCGGGATCATTCGGCCCTTCCCACTGAGAACACACCAGCTGTCCTTAGGAGCAGCAATCTCGTGTATTTATTGAGCTCCTCCTTTCCCAAAGCTTTTTAGTCCGTGACATTTTATCCTTACAACACTCCTGGGGAGAGCTCGGGCCAGAAACAAGTCTCCCCACATTTGAAACTGCATTAACTGAAGGTCACACGACTCGGTGGGAGGGCAGGGCCCCAGAGTGAGTCCACTCACCACAGGTCGGGGCAGCGAGCTAAGCCCAGCTGTGTGGGTTTCCTGGTCTGGGAGAATTTCCAAATAATTCAGAGGGCTGACAGGTATGCTGCTTTTTAAAAAAATCTTCCCAAGTAAGAACATTTAAAAAATCTAATATCACCATTATGGCTTAGAAAAGGACATTTTAACTCGTAAACTGTAGCCCTGGCCCATGTGGCTCAGTTCAGTGTCATCCTGTGCACCAAAAGGTTGCTGGTTTGAGTCCTGGTTAGGGCATGTACCCAGGTTGTGGGTTAGATCCCCAGTCGGGTTGCATGTAGATCGATGTTTCTCTCTCTCTCTCTCTCTCTCTCTCTCTCTCTCACACACACACACACACACACACACATTTATATATTTAAATTAGGAAAAGCTACCCATATCAGAAGAACAGACCTTTCCTCCAAAGAAATGATGGTTGGAAATCACACCACCATATAGAAAAAAAGATAAATTAATTTTTTTAATTGCAGAAAGTGTTCAACATAAAACATCCTATGGTAACACATGGTTAGGCATTTCATTATGATTGTTGATACAACTAGGTCAATTGGGGGCACTGGAACTGGAATGTCCCGTAATCATGCTGACAAAGATGGAAGCAACCTGCAAAGAGGTTTTACATCATTTAGCACATACTGAGAGTGAAAGCAGCACCCTGACCCAGGCCACTCCTGCCCTCCCTCTAGTGCCAGGAGCAGGCTGCGGGGCCAGGGGGCTTCCCAGTTAGGGCTGCGAGAGGGAGACTCCGCTTCTCTGCTCCAAAATCCACCCCCCCCCCATCCCCGAATATTCAGGCCATGGTTTTGCTCACCCAGCTGAGGGTATCCAGCACTTACTCTGGAAGGTTTCACCTACTAGTGAAAGCCAATTTCTGACAGGCACAGCCCTCAGACTGGCAACCAGTGGGCCGTGCCTGCCATGGCAAGAAGGATGGGAAGGGAAACCAAGAGGGTCTTGGAAGGACAGGTTGTTTCATTCAGGGCCTTCCACTTGGCTGAGGCGCAAGTCCATGGGGGCTGGTGGGTTTTCTGTCCCAATATGCCTGCCCTGTTAGTTCTGGGAGAGGTGGGAGAGGGAGGAGGTTCAAGGCATTTACCAAGGACAGAAACGGACTCTCTTCTGTGTTTCGTCATGGTATGTGGGTGGCCTGAGCTAGAGGAAGCTCCATGTTTCAGCTTAGGTTCTGATGAGCACCATTTCCTCCTCAGGATCTAGAACTGCCACATTCATACCACATTCCTAGAAGGGATGCATCACTCTTACACGAAGGCTGGGAACGCCCTGAAATTTCATGTAAAAGTGTGTGTGTATGAGCAATGGCACACGTGCTCACACGTGTCAAGCTGATAGGTTCATTTCTCTGTAAAAAAAGAATCCATGGCTCTCTTCAGTTTCTCAGAAGCTCCCTTCAGATTCTCAAATATACAGAGTCCCGTATTAATGGGACTCATTTCATTAAAAGTTATTTCCCAAATAGAGGTGAACAACTGGGCACCACTGCAAAATAATAAGAAAGCATCATCTCCCGCACTGCTTACATGGAGGGGTGGGGTTGAGGTTGCAGAGATACCCAAAGAGAGTAATCCATCCAATTTCATTTCTGCTTGCCTCCCAGCTCCTACACACATTTTATCTAGGATTGTCAGCGTTAGTGAATAAAAATAAAGGATGCCCAGCTAAATTTGAATTTTAGATAAACACAATTTGTTAGACATACTTCTACTACAAATTGTTCGTGCATTATTTGAGACATACTTATACCAAACATTTTTGTGTTGTTGATCTGAAAATTCAAATTTAGTCAGCATTCTGTATTTATCTGGCAAGACTGTTTGTGGCTTTAGCCATTGTCACATACATTCTCATGGGCCTCTCTTTTCCTAGGAGAAGGAAGGCCCTCTAGATACATCACCACTCCACTCACAATTCTGTGCGCAGGGCTTCCAGACACTGTTTGGGGGCCAAGCATAATTTCCCTCTTGGTCCCAGGAGGCGCAAGCCCAGACTTAGTCAGCAGGGGGCACCATTTTCTTAAAATAGATCCCAGTGGAGTGTAGGGGCCTCAGAAAGGTACTAGTAATGGGGAGCTTTGACTTGAATTCTATTTACTGCTTCTGTCTTTCTCTGGAGCTCACTTCTCCCCACCCAACACTCTGCCAGAGTTATCTCTGTGAACCAAGAATCGGATCCTGTCACTTCACTCCTTAAATCACTTCCAAGGTTCCCTGGGTACCTTCTTACTGTGGCATCAAAAGTGCTTCATGATCCCACTGGTGTTATTTTCTCTGCTCAACTGCTGCTGCTTCTACCCTTCGTGATCCCACCCACCTCACACTTCCGGCACTCCCATTCACACGAACTATTTGCAGTTTCCCTGTACACTATTTACTATCATGCCTTTGTCCCACAGTTCTCTCTGCTTGGAATTGCCTTTCCCACCTGGTGCTTCTAGTGACTCCATTCGTTCAACACATCTCACAAGTATGCATTGAGACCAACTGTGTACCAGGCTCTGCTACTCGCTGGAGATACTGTGGAGAAGATAGCCTTCCCTTATGCTATCTTCTCCAGGGGGAGGAGAGAAACAACAACTAATTAAATCAATGAAGTATTTTGACTTAGTTCAAGGGTTAACTCATCTGACTTCCTGAAGCAGAGTTAATGGTTCTCTACTTTGGATCCTTTGATGTCTTTTCATTTTAAGGGCCCCATGTTCTCACAACTGAACAATCATTGCAGGGAACACGGATGAATGAAGAGCCAGTTGAATTAATGGTGAAGAGTGTGGGTGGGAGATGGGAGTGTGTAGCCTGTGACAAACTGAGAATGCCTTTCCCATCTTAAAGTGAACACTTTCACATCTTTCCAGTTGTTGCTAGATTTGTTTTGGTTTCTTTAAATACATTTATATTGATTTCAGAGAAGAAGGGATAGGGAGAGAGAGAGAGAGAAACATCAATGATGAGAGAGAATCATTGATCGGCTGCCTCCTGCATGCCCTACACTGGGCATTGAGCCCACAACCAGGGCATGTACCCTGACCAGGAATCGAACCCTGACCTCTTGGTTCATAGGTTGACGCTCAACTACTGAGCCACGCTGGCCAGGCCCAGATTTGTTATTTCAAAAGAAGATGGAAATACTGATTTCCACATGAACTTTTCCAATTTTTAAAAATTCTTTGATAGCTACACTAAACAGGCCTACAGGTCGGATTTGGCCTGTGGCCACCATCATGTAACACTCTATTATTGTCTTGCATCTGATTAGTATTCGTATATACTTTCTCCCCCGAGACTGTGTCCTTGTGTCTTTAGCTCCTACCACAGTGGCTGGCACATGGTAGGTGCCAGTCAAACATCAATACATGTCAGTGGAAGGGCTGAAAGAAGGGAGGGAGGAAGGAGACAAACTGGGAACAGCAGTTTTATTGATGGGAGTTTTTATTACAGCTGCTTTGGGTGTGGGGCACATGGAACAAGAAAACCTGAAACTATTTATTTCTGAGTGTGCGTGTGTCTACATGAGTGTGAGTTCCCACGTGAGCAGGTGTGACAGCTGGAAAATGTGTCTAAGAACCACTAGCTCCTTTCTTGATGGGCTCCCAAGCCATCCCTCCCCATTCTTGGCGGATGATGGGGAGGAGAAGAATGCAGGGCTCTTGGTGGCCTCCTGGCTTCCTTCCAGGACCCGTAGTCACTGGCACAGAGATCAGAAAGAGCTTCTGTGGGCTTTTGGCACCAACTGAGACATCCTTGGGGGAAGGTGTCTGGCAGCTGTTGCCACCCACTGCCTACCCAGTAGAATGCCCACTGCATAGCAAGCAGTTGTGGGGATCAAAGTAGAATGCTTTCTCTTCTCACTTGTCCAAAGTGAGATTGTCGAAATGACCCTTCACCCTGCAGTGGGGTCAACACTCCCAGATTAAAGAGAAGGTGGGGTGACTTAGCCGGCCCATCACAGCCCGAGACAGAGCCGGGGCTTGGCCCCTGGAGCAGGCTGCTGATTGTTGCTAATTGTATGCTGTCCATTTTTTGTTTGTTTTTTAAATCCTCACCCGAGGACTTTTTTTTTTTTTTTTTTGCATTGATTCCAGAAAGAGAGAGAGAAAGAGAAAGAGAAAGAAAAATCAATCTATTGCCTCATGCAGGTATACTGACCTCCACCCAGGATCAAACCCGCAACCTGGGTATGTGTCCTGACTGGGAATTAATTGAACCCGAGACCCTCCAGTGCACGGGATGATGATCTAAATACTGAGCAACACTGGCCAGGGCTATGCTGGCTGTGTGTGTGTGTGTGTGTGTGTGTGTGTGAAGAGAGGATGCTGCCTTGAGCCCACACAGAGCATCCTGTATGTATTCTTGCTACCCCAATGAATATGGACATATCTTTGGAAAATAGACATCTGAGATTTAGAAACTATACTTTGTCTAATTTTCAGGAGAAGTAACTAGATCATTTAGGAATCAGAGCCTCCATCTCGGCTCCGAACTCTCATGTGAGGCCTGGAAAATGCAATTTTCTGAATCGGGGAGGATGGAGGGTATTGGCCAGTTTGAAGTACATTGGAAGCACTCATTAAGCTAGACTATGGGAATTCCTATCCCATGATGCTCTCTCTGGTGAGAGGTATCTTGAAAGCTAACGCTACCTCCAGCCTCCAGCGTGCCTCTTGCTTCCTACCAGCACTTGGCCAGCCAGGAGCTTTGAAGCAAGACTTTCCAGGAAGCAATCTCTCCTACGGGCACTGCTGACTCAGCCCAGACTCCAAGCTCTAAGCCTGGTCCCTGCCCCAGAGTAGCAGGAAGGGGCAGTGGCACATAGGGGGCTGTGACCCTGGGCTGTGTGTGTGCTGCTGGGAAAAGGGGGGTAGGTGGGGCAGAGAGAATGGGGCATGGATCCTCAATTGTTTAGGCTTTTGCTAAGGGAAAGGGGAGGGAGACTCAATAGTAGCTTGAGCCCTGGCTGATGTAGCTCCGTGATTAGAACATACCCAGGTTGCGGGTTTGATCCTGGGTGGGGGTCAGAATACCTGCATGAGGCAATAGATTGATTTTTCTTTCTCTTTCTCTCTCTCTTTCTGGAATCAATGCAAAAAAAAAGTCCTCGGGTGAGGATTTAAAAAACAAACAAAAAATGGACAGCATACGATTAGCCTGAGAAGTGAAGGGTCTTGGGTTCATTTCTGGTCAAGGGCACATACCTGGGTTGCAGGTTCCCCGCCCCTGGTTGGGGCTAGTGTGGGAGGCAACTGATTGATGTCTATGTCTCTCTCTCTCTCTCTCTCTCTCTCTTCCCTCCCCCCTTCCTTCCACTCTCTCTAAAATCAATGGAAAGAATGTCCTCTAGTGAGGACTAACAAAAACAAACATACACAAAAAAACAAACAGTGGGCTTGAATCCAGGACCCTTGGATGAAATCTATTTTTCCTAAATTCCCAGAGGCAGGAATGGTAGCAAATTCAGTACCTTGAATCTGGGAGTGAGAACATTCTTTGATCTATTCCCTGGCTCTCATTTCTAATCTGCTGTGGGGGAGGAGATGACTATCTCTCTGGGGCCTCCCCCTGACTCCCCAACCTCCTCTCTCCCCAAATGACTCCACTCGATGAAAGGGAATTCATGCTCTCTCTCTCCTCTTTACTTTCTCCACAAACTACCTGATTCCTTCCATCTGCACTGCTGCTTCCTGCTTCCCTCCTGCCTTCCCTTCCTTCTAACCTTCACTGACATTTTCCTTTTCTCCACAATTTCTCTCCCCCCTCATCCCCCCCAACTCTGATGGTGAATTCTTTTCCTGGCACAGCCCTTCACTTGTTCGCCAACCCTGCTGGGTTGCTTTCCTCATTTCTGTAGCTTCTGTCCAATTATTTCTTTAGCCAGGCTCATTGGGAGCCCTCTCCTCTGGCTACCCTGCCTCCTTCCTTCCTGCTGCTAGCAATGCTATCACCCAGGATTCAAATCCCTTTGGGGAAGGGGGTGGAAAGCTGGTTTGACTAAACTGGGAGACGTTTGGCAATTTGTTCTGTGTTCTGCTCTGAGGGCCCAGCACAGTTAAGAGAATCTTAGGGAAGACGACACCATTTCATAGACCATTAAGGACTCCAGGATCTAGTGTTAATGAAGAACATGGGATCAAAAGCCTTTTTACAGTCAGCCAGTCCTTAAAAACAAGGGCCCAGTGACGGGAAGGAATGGAGTCCCTTGCCATGGAAAACAAAGCTGTGACTCAAAGGCATCACGTAGATGCTTCCTCGCTCATCCGCGTTCCTGAGTTTAATGTCTTTGGCTTGGGAATTAACTTTGAAACTTTTCCAACATAGATAAAAATAGGGCTCATAACTGCCATCACAGGCACTTTTCAATAAGGTGGCCTTTTAAGGGAAGACTGGGCTCCCAGCACTGGGTGTGAGTCAAGGAGCCTCGAGCCAGTGTTCAGCGTTCTCACAGGCTGCTGACCAGGCTGCTGACCAGCCTGTGGCCAAACAGGGGATGCAGGAAGAGGAAGCCGCTGGAGACTTCTGTGCCTGAAACTACAGCAACCAAGTTCCTGAAAGGAATGTTTATTTTACTCATTCATCCATTTATTCATCACACAAGCATTTCTCTGAATATTTATTATGTGCCAGGAATGCTGCTTGGTGCTGGAAATACCATAGACAAACAGAAAAAGGAATTCCTGTCTCCAAGGAACTCACTGTCTAGTGAAGGACACAGAGAGGGTATCAGGCAACCAAGAATCAGGAGGTATTGCCATGGGAGGAGAAATATGGGGAGACATAGCTCAGAGTTAGGGGACATGCACAGCTTCCTGGAGGAACAGATGGCTACATCAAAGCCTGCAGAATCAGGAGAGAATTAACCTGGGGGAGATGGGGGCCGGGGAAGGTATGGAGATGGCTGTTCTGGGAAGAAGTAACGGCATGTGCACAAAGGGAGAACTTGGTTTACTCAAGGAATTGAAAGTAGCTCTGTGTATGACTGGAAACCATATTGCTAAGCGGCGTTGGGAGGGTAAGAGAGCCCCTAGAGACAAAGGCATGGCCACTGGTAAAGAGCCTTTCACTCCTGTTAAGGAGCATGGACTTTATCTGGAGGGCAATCGGAGCCAGTGAAGGGTTGTATGCAAAGAAATGACTCGGGCAGATGGGCATTTTAGAAAGCTCACTCTAGCTGCAGAGCAGGGAATGAGCTAGAAGGGGGAAGGCAGGTGAGGAGGCTTCTGTGATCCAAGGAAGAATTGAAGAAGTGTCAGGAAGATGGAAGGCAGTAGACAGAACTGGGAGGTAACTAAAGTATGGAATTGTCTGAACTTGGTGTTGAATTAGAAGTGGGCTTGAGAAGTCAGGAATAATTCCCAGTTCCCAGGCTGGAGCTACTTGGTGAGACGGAGAACAACTGGAGGAGAAACCAGTTTTAGATCTGCTGACTCTTTGTGTCTATGGGACAGCCAACTGAAGATATCAGGTTGGTAGTTGGATGTGTAAATCTAGAGCTCTAGAGAAAGACCTGGCTCAAGATAGATTTGGAATATTCTTCAGCAGATGGATGGCAGTGGAGCTGTGAGAGTGAATGAGCCATCTCAAGGCAAAGTGAGGACAGTGTGAAGAGGAGAGGAAATGAACAGAGTCCAAGGAAAGCTGATATTCAAAGGATGGCCAAAGGAAGCAGCCAAAGAGGCAGGAGGAAAACCAGGAGCAATGGTCTGTTGTTGGCCTTCCGCATTCATTTCCCCCTTTTTCTGCCAAGAGCGCTCTGACCTTCCTTTGGGGAATTCACTCCTCCCATATTCTCAATCCTGTGGTTTGGATCCTAGGGGAGAGACGCTGGCTGGTTCTGCCTGACCCTCCTGACTCACTTCCTACAGACTCCCACTTGTTCTTTGTTCCAGCAACATTAATATTCCTTGAGTTTTTAAAAAACCATGCTCTTTGACCTTCAGATCTTTATCTCTCTGGACTGCTTTCCTTCCTCATTCCCCTTCTCTACACCCTTTGTCTATTAACCTTCCCTTCAGGCTTCAGACCTCTGCTCAAGCCTTTCTAACATTCCAGATAAGACCAGGACATTCATTCATTCATTCATTCATTCATCTGTACTAAGCATCTCTGTCCATGTGTTAGCACTGTGCTGAATGCTGGGACATTATGGAGAACAAAATAGACAGGTCCCTATGAGGCTGACAAATGAGTAAGGGAGACCAATAATAAATAAGTAAATACTCAAAACAATTACAAATTGTTGTTAGTTTTGTAAAGGAAGTAAACAGAGTACCTTGATAGAAAATAACAGAAAGTCCTTATTTTGGATTGGGTGGATGGTCAGAGAAGGCTCTCTGCAGATGTGAAAATTAAACTGAGATCTGAGAGCAAAGGCAGAACCAGCCATGTGAAGAGCTAGGGAGAGTGTTCCAGGAAAAGGGAACAGTGAATACGAAGGCCTATGGAGGGAAAGAGCTTGATGGGTTCTAGCAGTTCTAGAAATTGATAGATGCCTCGCCCGGCTAAAGTGAAGATGAAGAAAGTGACACAAGATGTGGTTGAATATGAGACTCTTGTGGGCAGTGGTACAAAGTTTGGATTTTATTCTTGGTACAATGAGAAGACATTCAAAGGTCTTAAGCAGGGGGGCAGCATGATGTGACTTAAGTTTTAGTTAGATTGGCCTGGGTGCTGAGTGAAGAAGGGATTGAGGGTTAAACAAAGAAATAAGAAGACTAATTAGGACCCTCTTATTGTGGTTCAGGTGAAAAAGGATCATGGCTAGAAGTTGGATAGGACTGGGGAGATGGAGAAAGTGGGTGGATTTAAAACTAGAATTTGTGGGAGCACCTAATGGATTAGATATGAGGTATCAGGGGGAAAGGAGGAGGCAAGGATGATGCCCAATTTCTGGACTGAATGAGTGTATAGAGAACCAGACTGGCTTGGCTGATCTGCCCCAGCCCCATTTGACCCCTCTTGGAGACCCTGGGACAAATCTACAGTAGCCCAGAGCTTGAGAAGCAAGAATCATTTGAAAACCATTGGGATGGGGAATCTTTATGGTTCCTTCCAGTTTTGAATTTTATTTTTTATTTGAAACTGAAAACTCTCTGTGAAAAGGGATAATATTTCCATTTCTTTTGACTTCTGCAGTTACCTAGGTAGAGCTCTGTACCCAGGGAGCATTCAGTAAGTGCTAGTTGACTGTTCACTTTGGCACAGACCTTCTATAATTGAATTTTAGATTAAATTTCCTTTATAAAATAGGATTCTAACGTAGAGTAAACTTTCAATTGAAATCAATTCATTTTGATAAAGTAGAGCCATGGCAAAGATAATCCAAATTATAAAATCTAAAGTAATTTCTATTTGAATTGAGTCAGAGAAAAAAAATGTGTTTGTGCTAAACTAATTGCCTACAGTTAGGTAGAGGTTATTTTAGGGCAAATGCCAACAGGTGGTGGATCAAACCCACTCAGAAAAGGACCAAAAAAAAAAAAAACCACTGAAAAGAATTCATAACAGTGACTATAACTATATTTTTGGTAATATAGTCTTTGTTGAAAACAAATATTAATCCACTAAAGATTTATTTTTGAAGCAATGACTTCAGGCAACTTTTAGACCTGTTTTAAAGATGAATGAGACAGAGAAGGAGTTGTGTTGTCAGTCCAAGACCAAAAATCAAAGGAAAGCTAAACTCAAGCTTACCATTTTCTCTTCGCTCTTTCCCACTGCTGTTTCTTTGCCCGGCACTCCACTCTTCAGTATCCTGTTTCCTAGCCATCTTTCCAGGTTGAAAACTCAGAATGTCATTATCTCTAAGCACACTGATCAAATCCTCAGATAACCACACCATTCCAAGCCTTCTGTTTTATTAAAGAGGAAGTAAAGTAACAGAATACCTTTTATATGCCAAGCACTTTTGGACAAATGTCATGCTAGTCCATGCTGCTTATGACCCTGTGATGAATGTCCCATTTCACAGATGAGATGGGAGGATTGGCAGTCCAGCAACTGACCCACTTCCTGTTTGGGACGAATCTGCTGCTGTACTTAGTGTCAGTGAAAAGGAGTACTGGATATTACTCGGTGGCCACAGCGAGACCTTTCTTTGTTGCCCACCATGGTGATCAGGTCTTGACCAACAGGGTTCTGGGTTTGCAACGTGGGGCACAAAGATGGCAGGAAAATTAGACACCCTTTCCTGTGGCAGGAGCTGTGGCCATGAGTCTGGTGGTGGCACTTTGGGGCAGTGCCCAGCAGTTGAAATTCCTGGCCAGAATGTCCTGCTAAAGATTGTTCTTCCTCTACTAGACTTTGGTTTTCAGCCAAATTTCCAAGTCTGATTCTTCAGCTATCAATTCTGGGAGCCAGAAATATTTGTTCAGTAAATTCCAGTTTGGGTTGGTATAGCCAGAGTTGGTGCGATTCTTGCAACCAGAAGCCCTGACTGATCCGTGAGGAAACAGACTCCTCAGTCAAGGAGCTTGCTCAGGAAGCCGGCTAGCAAGTGGCAGTGTTCTGGCTGAGTAGTCTCTGTTGTTTCCTTGATTTCATGTTTCCCACAGAGAAAAGGAATGAGCATGGTGCACAGATGAAAGTGGGGCTTAAAGACCAGAAGGTACTTTATGAACACTTACCCTAAAAAACAACAACAAAAAAGCACATTCAGTAACATATCTATACATAAGCGGGGTCTACTCTTTACCAGGGACTGTGCTATGTTCAAGTAGTATCTCAGTTAATCTTCACAACAATATGATAGGTTGGGCATCGTTTTCTCCATTGTTTTGATGGAAAAACTGAGGCTCAGAGATATTTGTCCAAGTTTAGATTATAGTAAGTGCCAGTGCTGGGTTTGAACATATGTCTCCAGATAAGGAGGCTGGAACTCATTCATTAAGCCACACCTGCCTCACTATGAAATTTAATCAATCAAATCAATATTTTTCCACTGCTAATTTCTAGTAACCCCATGGTGGTTCCAGAACAGCCTCATCAATGTGTTCTTGTTGTCATGTTTCCTTGTGTGTGGTCTTACACCTGGGCCCCAGGGTGTGTCATCTGTCTTTGTTTCTTTAGACTGGAGACCCCCAGAGCACAGGACCGTGCCTCTACTAAAGATCTTCCTGTAGATCCATCCCTAATGTCCACGCGGGGCTCCGCCAGGGCAGTCCACTGGGCTGGGCGTTCAGTGACTGGTCAACCAAATAACTGTACAGAGGAGAGGACTCATTTTCCAACGGTGCTTAAAACCAAAATGGGAGTTTGTATTCATCTTCTGTTCCATCCTGTCTCCACCTCCCCTATACCTCCAGCATGCTTTTGCTTACTGGACTGTAAAATGGAGCCAAAGGTCCTCATTGGCAGAATAAATATCAGACTTCTCAGGGTCATTTGGGACACAGTCCTTGCCCAGACCTGGCTCCTGATAGCCCATGAACACTTTGTCTTTTGTGTTTTGGAATTAAGAAAACGAGTTCTGCATGTTTCCTACCATCACAAGGAGCAGTGCATTGAATTGGTGCCATTGTAAGCTTGATTGTTGTTGCATAGATAAAAGCCTCATTAAGTCCCTCCTGAGGAGAGAAGAAGAATCTTATTCTGAGGACAGAGTTTTGAGAGGGGTGGGGGGGGGAGGGGGGGCTTCTTGCTTGTCATGGTTGCAACAACAAAACAGTAAATGGAGGAAATAATTAAATACCTGCACATCTCCCCTGCCCCCCGCAAAACTCGTCAAGCGGCTGGTTGAGTTTTTAATTAATGCTGCATTTTCAATAAATCCGTATCTGTACGTGGTGCCGATTTTCCCTGGATAAGGAAAGATAATAATGAGAATCCTATTTTTTCAGTCCCACACTAAAGGGATGCCTAGTATATTTAATCATGCTGTAGAAATCCTGGCAGCTTTCTCTGAGCCCAGCCTCTGCTCTAATTACATTTCTAGATTTTAGTAAATTGAAAGAGAAAATGTAGGAACAAAATAATTAAAACCGAAGAGGAAGTGCATATTAAAAAGGAGAAGCTGTTTAAAATTCTTCCACCCAGGGCTTCCAAGGACATCTACAGTCATTTAATCAGATCCACACCAAATCAAAGTCCTTTGTGCAGAGGCCGGTGGTAGCACATCTCAGGCGGGCGGTATGGTCCCCACCGTGGAATGGGAGCCTCATGGCACCAGGCTGCAGATGGGGTCAGGACGCTCGTGTCCTTCCAGGTCTCTGGGACTCAGACCCAGCCTGGACAGCTGCTGGCGGACTCACTGGCACCCAGGCGCCCTCTCCCAGGCCCCAGGCAGAATAAAACCAAACTGTCACGATTAGCCCAAGTGGGGAGTATATTGCCAAGGGCTCCAGTTTCCTCTTCTTGCACCCCTTCCCCACCTCCAGCTCCTCCCTCCAAGGAATGAGTGCAGGCCTCCTCTTCTTTCTTTGCTGCCGTCCTGTGCCATCTCCAGTCAAGGACTGAACCGTCACTGATCCCGGTTCCGGGCGACCTGTGGGGCCCTGTGAACTGTCACAAGGACTGAAACCCTTGCTGGCTCCGGCCAAAGGGATGACTGTTGGTGATGACTGGAGTGAAATCGAAGGGGACAGTTTCCCGGCACCAGCCTGAGAGGTGACAAAGCTCTTTCTGTGTCAGGAGGGGCCCCGCACGGTAATGCCACGCCCTTGTCGGACGGAGGATCCCACCTCTTGACCAGGGTCCGGGCAACTCGGCCGGGCGAGCTCGAGGCGTCCGGCTGCTGCGTCATGGCTCCTGGAACACGCTGAGCTGTGGGGGGACAGGGGCTGCGTGCGTCCTGGAAAGTGGAGGGCAGCCTGGGGCTGTCAGGGGTTTCTCCCCGAACCCGAACCCGAACCCCAGGGCTTTGCTCAGGACCCCCGCCCGCCACCTGGGTCCCCCGGCCGCAGGGCTTCCCGAAGCCGTCACCCCGGATCCACACGCCGTCCCCCGGGATCCACACGCCATCACCCGGGACCCACACGCTCTGCTGACGGTCTCATCTGCGTGTGTGTAAAGGACCTGGCGCCTGCTCTGGGTTGTTTGGCTCGATTCGGTAAGAATAATTTTTAAAGTTTAAAGAATTGTAGCAATGACGACTATCCCATCACTGACGCGACTGTAACCGGGAGATGACTTCTTCTTTTTTTTTCCTTGCAGGACCCAGACACAGACTTTTTTCTTTCACACACGCAGGAGTCATTGATCCCTGGGAGCCAGGACCCGAGGCCAACTGGGGACCCAGGAGCCCGCGGCAGCAGCTTGTCGCCGGGTCAGCTCCTTTCAGGGAAGCCACTGACAGGCTCCCCCGCCGCCCCCCAAAGTGGTCCTTCTAAGTTTTTGCTTCCAAATGATCAATGTGAAGTTACTGACAAGGGTCTCCAGCATTATCATAAAGTCTGAAAAACATTCTGACAGCTGGTTAGGAAAAAAACAGGCAATGCAAGTAAAAGCCATTGGTAGTTCATAAATGACCCGCAAATATAAGATGCTGCTGTGAAATGCCGTCATTGTTACGCGGCCCACCCCGCCCTCCCCTCGGTGCGCCTCCAGTTGGTCCTCGCACCTCTGACAAGGGTCTCCAGCATTATCATAAAGTCTGAAAAACATTCTGACAGCTGGTTAGGAAAAAAACAGGCAATGCAAGTAAAAGCCATTGGTAGTTCATAAATGACCCGCAAATATAAGATGCTGCTGTGAAATGCCGTCATTGTTACGCGGCCCACCCCGCCCTCCCCTCGGTGCGCCTCCAGTTGGTCCTCGCACCTCGGCGAAGCCCGCGGGGGCCCTGCATGGGACCCCCTTCAGTTCCCGCCTCTTTCTTCTGAGGCCCCGACTTCTCTTCAGATCTCCGGCCCGGAGACCCCCGGGACGCATGCGCGCAGGGGCAAGTAGGCGGAGTCTTGAGGGAGAGGGAGGCGGGACCGGAGAGCCCAGGGAGGGGAGTAGAGTGGAGAGGCCGCGCGGGGTGGGGCTCGGCGGGTGC
>NW_005360086.1:814928-840210 GCF_000412655.1 Myotis brandtii | reverse complement strand
GTTGACGTGTTGACGTGCTGACGCCACGACGCCCCGGCCGGTGTGTGTCCGGGTGTGTGTGTGTGTGTGTGTGTGTGTGTGTGAGTGTGTGAGTGTGCGCGTTCCGAGTGTGTGTGTATTTGTGTATCGGCGGTCCCGCAGGTCCCGGATGTTGCGGACAGTATGAGGCGAGCGCAGGGGGACGGGGACCAGCAGCTGTCGCCGCCGCTCTGAGGTGAGTGGGGGGGAGGAGAGTCGAGGGAGAGGGTTGTCCTGTCGGAGTGGGGGGCGCCTCCCTTAAGAGGTGACTGACCCCTACTCCCCCCGCCCCCCCTCCTCCCGCCACACATATACTCTTCTCTGCCCCATATCCCACATCCCGGGTTACGTGGCTTGTAAATGCCAGAGCCTCATCAACCGTTCCTTCTCCCAATTCGAAGCATTCAGGAGACACAATCGCGCCCCCTGCCTTCAGCCCCCCCACATAATTTTCCCAGTCCCATCCCCCTTGCCAAATAGAGAGCTGTCGCCTGCGGCGAGATGGGTGACTGCGCATGCGCGAGCGCGAAGGAGCTCGGGGTGCTTGTTCGCTGCCCTCCGGGCGCATGCGCACCACTGTGTTGCAGGGACCTGCGGGATAAAAGAGCCCCTTGACCACGCGCTGCCTTCTTCTCAGGCTGCGGGCGAGACTTACTGCCAGATAGCGAGCCTGTTGCTCCTGTCCCAGAGGGAGAATTTAGGTGATCCGAGGGGCTTATTGACAAAGCACTGTTTGCATCCGGGGTTGCCTAAGTGACTCACAGGCTACAAACGCTTCCCAGAGCCAACGTGTCCCACGCTGACCCTTCTTTTGAAACTGTGACTACAACTTCTGGTTCTACCATTACTTTTCTTTACTCCCATGCTGTATCTTTAACGCAAACATCCCCTGAATTTTGGAATAAGTAGGTGCCCAAACCCATTCAATTATTATGGCAGGGGATTTTGGAAGGCTTTCAGAGGAGGACTAAGGGTCATAAAAAGGAAAGCAAGAGGGGGTTTCCTTTTAGCAAAATTCCTAGTTATCTTCACAGAACTAGTTAAGGTGTAGAGAAAGAACACACAATGTAAGGCTTAGAGTAGTAGTTGTAAATCAAGATATCAAGGTTCTCTCCCCTCCAGCCTTCTTATTTGTGTGACCTATTTACCTCTTTCTTTGTAAAAGAAGATCTTCCTTAGCACTTTCGTTTTAGCTGTACATTATTGATGCTCTGCGAAGGTCACATGAAAACAAAAGCAATCTGAAACTACTGGTGGATGGTATCTTACCCAGGGCAGGTTTTAACTCTAAGTAACGAGAGTGATGTAACAAACAGCAGTTTAAAACTAGGAACTTTAAAGTACAGGAATATTTCAGTGATCTAGGCCCGGGGTTTTCAGTTGGCCGATTATCCATGGTCCTTTAATTTCTTCCCGTGTTGCCACTCTTTTGCATACTTTGCTGTTTCTTACCTCTGCCATCAGAACAGGGTGAGGGAATGATAAACTCTTACAAACTGAAGGTGTGCTGAAAAGCACTGAAATGAATAACTAAATTGTTGGGAACGGGGCTTGAGGGGGGCGGGTGCGTATTTTTTGTGTTTTTCAGTTATCTTTGCCAACCATGTCACCTGTGTGAATAATTGGGAATGGGATCTATTAGTAAGCCTTCTTTTCTGTTCTTTTTCCTTTGTGTTCTTTGGTATTCTTTGCTCAAGGCTTTTTCGGTTGCCATTTTTAAATGTAGGACCTTATGTTCTTGGGCTTTAAAGTATACATTCTTTTTTCACTTCCTCATTTAACTCTGGCCTTTGCATGGTTCAGCTGTCTTTTGTGCTGTTTTCTGTTGCCATGTGGTTGCAGTGGAGCCAAGAGATGACACAGAAGAAGCATAGGAATTTGGGGGCATATGTTATCCTTGCCCTGGGAAAGAGGTGGAAACTCATCTTTTTTCCCCTTATGTGAATATGAGGAGTGCTAAATTATTGTGACAATTCCCCGCTTGGGGTGGGGGTGGTTGGTGTCCACTTGGTACTTTAGTGACTTCTCCTTTTAGAGCTCTTCATAGTGGTTAGTTTGGTACTTGAAGATGATTAATGCTATCTATGTCCAGACTTTGATCAGGTTCTGGGCTAAAACCTTGAAGTGAAACTATTGAGGTAATCACTGTCCATTTCTTTTCTCTGCAGGCCTCTGTCTTTTAGAATGCTTTGTTTTTATGTGGAAACATTTCACCTGGTTCAATTTGAAGCCTCATTTAAAATTGTTATGATACTAAGGCATGATATGCTTTTAGGATTAAGATGAGTATCATTAGATAATTCTTACTGGTGCAGAGCCTTGTTTAAAAAAATAACTCTTTAAAACGGGTAACATGTACATACTTATAAAACAAAATTTAAAAGGTACACACAGAGTGAAAAATCTCTTTTGTACTATCCTCCTTTCATCCATCTAGTTACCCTCCCCAAAGGAAATTGTTGTAACCTGTATCTTATTTACCCTTTCAGAGATAGTCAGTGCTTTTACAAGCGTATACAACTACATATTCTTTGGTGCTTTTGTTAATTGTTGTTTTATGCACATGGTAAGAAACTATACCCATTATTCTGTACTTTGCGTTTTCATTTAATATATCTTGGCCATCAGTTAATACAGTACATAGAGTACCTCTTTTTGAAAGCTGGTAGGTATTCCATTGTATAGATGTACCATAATTCATCCAGCTGTTTTTACTGGATACTTAGGTTATTTCTAGAGCTTCAATTAATTTCTTACATGTAGATTTTATGTACATGGTGTCTTGGGTAAATTCATAGTGGAAGTGCTTTCCATAAAGATTGTATGGATTTATATTCCTGCTAGCAGAGTATGAGTCTGCCTCTTTCCTCATCAACACTGTATTGTCAGAATTTTTTATCTAGCCCTGGCATGTGGCTCAGTTGGTTGGAGTGTCATCCTGTGCTTGGAAAGGTTGTGGGTTGTGGGTTTGATTCCCTGTCACATACCTAGGTTGTGGGTCCAGCCCCGGTTGGGGTGCCTGCAGGAAGGCAGCCTTTTGATGTTTCTCCTCTCTCTCTCTCTCTCTCTCTCTCTCTCTCTCTCTCAAATCAATAAGCATGTGCTCGGGTGAGGATTTAAAATTATTTGTAAAAATCTATGTGTAGTCTTTTATTTAAGATTTTAAAGTGAATTGTGTAGCATGTTAAGCTTCATTACATCCAGGAGTTGTGGATAAATACTGTCTCTGCTTTGCAGATGGGGGTGGTGGTAGGATATATTGTTCAACTGAAGAATAATGTCATGGGAATAAAGTCATATGCCTGGATAACACAGCAAACCCATGACAGTGTTAGGAAGACTTGTAAAACCTGTATTCTAGTTTCTTTAACTTTTAGATGCCAGTTTTTCTAGATGAAGTTCTATAAGCCCATAAGTGAGGTTTTAAAATCTTTTGATAGCTGTGATTCAAAAACAGTTTATACAAGTGAATTGCCATACTGTTGAGGAATTGAAATGCTAACTCACTTAAGGTGCTTTACTGAGCACCTATGCAGAATACTGGCACTAGTACTTTTTAAAAGCCTGTTGATTGCAGAATACTTGACTATGAGCTGTGAGGAAATAGAAAAGAATGAAAAGATCTGTTCCTGAAGGAGCTTACAGTCTTGTTGAAAAACTAAATCTACTGAACATATGAAATAATAAGGGAACATTAATATATTGCGTTTTATGCTGAGAGGACTTCGTAAATAAGGGATTAAGGGTTTACGAAGAGTTTATTTGGGGTGCCTTCCTGGAAGAAGTGCATTTTGAGTCCCTACCCCCTGCCTTTTTACAACTGTTTAAGTGAAAAATTTAAACATACAGAAAAATGGAAAGACTAGTACAGTTATCCCCTAGATTCCACAGTTGTTCACATTTTGCTGTATTTGCTTTATATATGTGCATGTATGTTTATATATATACACATTGTTATATTGCAGACATAACACCTTAATACTTTAATACTTTAAATATGTGAGATGCTTCTTAAAATACATTGTTTTACTTAATTGTTCTTACAATACATTGCCAATTGCCACAGTTTAGGCAATTAATGGTTATTTCCTAATACCATCTAATATTCAGTTCATATTCAGATTTTCCTAGTTATCTTGAAGATGAACCTTTTAGTTATTTGTATTATTTTTCCTGCAAACATGCCTTTAGTCTCTTTTAAAATCTAGAACAGTTTATATACAGGGTGTCCCCCAAAAATGTATGCACACTTTAACAGCTGTTAGTTCAGTTTTGAAAATGAAATGTATTTTAATAAGCACTGCCTTTATAATTATTCAAAGTGTTTATACATTTTTTTGGGACATCCTATAGAAGCCACATGAGAAGAATTACTTCATAGGTGTTGCTCTGTACTTCATTTTGCATCACAATAAGAGAAACGTATGTTGTAATGTCCCACTGCAGTGATGGCGAACCTATGACACGCGTGTCAGAGGTGACACGCGAACTCATTTTTTTGGTTGATTTTTCTTTGTTAAATGGCATTTAAATATATAAAATAAATATCAAAAATATAAGTCTTTGTTTTACTATGGTTGCAAATATCAAAAAATTTCTATATGTGACACGGCACCAGAGTTAAGTTAGGGTTTTTCAAAATACTGAGAGCTCAAAAGGTTCGCCATCACTGCACTAGAGTAATGATGCTGAGTTTGTTTGATCATTTTTAAAGATGATAAATACCTTGTGTTTCCATTGTAAAGACTTTTTTTTCTTTGTAATTAGCAAGTAATCTGTAGAGTGGTGACACTTTGGCACCATATTATTATATTTCTCCAGCATCCTTTCATCTAATGATGATGATCCTTGCCAGTTATTTCTTTGGTTGTTGCAAAATGGTAATTTTCTAATTCTCATTCCCCCAATATTTTGTAACTTTCCCTCATCAGGAATAGATTATAATTTCTACCAAAAAGTTCAGGTAAATTCTTAATTTTCCCTTTAACAATTTTTTTGAGTAAGGAGACGATATAATAACCACCGCTAATGGTGGCGAATTATTTCTTTTTCTTGCTTTTTGTTTTAGTATTATTATAAACTTATGAATTTTAATTTACTCTTTGTTTTACCAAAAATCACTTTTCTTGGATGTTCAAGATGTCCCATATTTGGCCAGTGGGAGCCCTTTAAGCTTGGTTTATGGGCACTTCCTTGCCTTCTAGTACAAGAAGTTCCTGGCTCACTCTGTATTTTCCTGTCCCAGATGTGGAACCTTTGCTTGTGTGTGTGTATGTGTGTGTGTGTATATGTGTGTATGTTTCACATTTTCTTTCCTTTTAATAAATTACGTTGTTCATCTCCCTATGGAGCTTCTGGAACCAAATTCTAAAAAATAGAAATGTCTTTATTTTAGTACAATGCACCTAGTGTTTGACTCATTTCAGTGCCACTGGCATTGCTGGATTCTGGATCTTAGACCTCACAGATTCCTTGTCTTGAATACTCTGTGAAAGACAGGTAGTATCTCCAGCAGAAGAGAGTATTGCTTCCTTACACTCCCCCACTTTACCTCCCCCACCCCCCACTCCCGCCCTTAATATAAGGCTAGCTGTAGAAGAGACTGGGGAATTTCTTCTCTCATGAGTAGCCTTGCGTTTTTTCTGAGATGAAAGGTACACAAAATGAAATTTAGAGACTGAAATTGTGTTTATAAGCTTTCTGAGAGATGTGGAAGTTTGATTGTTATATAAAAACATCTTTGTGTGTGTGCACAAGTATATATTTGTCTTTCCTCTTTTTTCTTTGTTTACGTGCATTTCTCCACACAGTTGGAGTGTTATGTAAGATTATGCTGTAGTAGCATATTTTTTTCATTATTACTAGATTTTCATAATAAAAAAGGAGTGAGACAAATTGTTCTTAATTAGGGTAAATTTTCAGATAGGCCATGAACTATAATATCTAGCTGTCTTAACTCAGGCTCTGGAACAGTGCTGAATCCTATGGATTTCTATTGTGTACCGTAGACTTAGGAGAAATGTTGGTGCATTCAGTGTTTTCTGGAACTCCATCACACTAATGAAGGTTAATACAAATGAAAGATACAGTGGAACTGCATTCTAAAGCTGGTTTTAAGGGCTGGACTAATTCCTGCCTTAGCAGAAAATGTTTTATTGGACTCTTATGATGTAGTGGTATTTTGAGTAATCTTATTTGAGTAAACTGATTTCAGATTACTCAAATGACAGTAACAGTATTCTGATATTTATCTGAAGTCCATTTTTCTTTTCACCATCTTGTCATATTTACTTTCAGATTTTATAAGGTTAGTCTCAACCTGGTTTTATAAAACAATACTGGCCCCATATTAAATTCTGGCTGTGTATTCAGGGAAGCACACCTGTTTCTTTGTGTTTGTTTTCAGGCATGGTGAATCACTCTGAAAGGCTATGCTGACACATTTGCTAAGATCCACTGGTTTCTTTTACTTTTGTTTTCGATAAGCTCACATTATAGGTAAAAATATTCTAGAGTATAGCCTCTTTAGGAATTGCTTAGGTCTTCATTCCTACAGCTATGGTCATGTTTTAATAGAGCAGGAGTTGCCTACCTACTCTGTGTGGCAAAGCTGGTCATGCCACTTTGAGAGAGCTAGATGCAGACCTCAGAGTGGGGATTAAACATTCAGTCATTAGCCCTTATTTAACATGAGGACCTTTTTTCTTGTCTGTTTCTTTCTAAGAAGCTGTTGTCATAAATCTTCTTGCTGTGGCACCAGCTACATCAAAGAAGGACTTGCAGTACTTTTCTGAAAGCCTCTGATTCCTTCCATCTGTCTGTCTTATTTATTTATTTGTAAGAAAAAATGTATATGTAATCATTCATCTCCTTAATTTGAGATTTATGTAATTCTTAATTGGTATTTAGAAACAGGTACTACTTACTGTTTCTGTGATTTTGACTACTTTAGTTATGTCATATATGAGTGGAATCATGCAGTATTTGCCCGATTGTATGTGGCTTCTTTCACTTAGCATAATGTCCATGTTGTAGCATGTGTTAGAATTTCCTTCCTCTTTAAAGCTGAATAATATTTCATTGCATGTGTATACCACATTTTGTTTATTCATATGTCAGTGGACACTTGGATTGCTTCCACCTTTTGGCTGTTGTGAATAATAAAGGTGTAAACATATCTCTTTGAGACCCTGCTTTCAATTCTTTTGGATATACTAGTATACTCAGAAGTGGAAGTGCTGAATCATATGGTAATTCTCTTTTTAAATTTTTTTGAGGAACTGCCATGCTGTTTAATGTAGTGGCTGCTCTATTTCACATTCCTACCAATAATACACAAGGATTCCAATTTCTCTACATCCTCCCCAACATGTTATTTTCTGTGTTGTTGTTTTTTAATAGTGGTCATCCTAATGGGTGTGTTTTAATTTGTTGTTGTTTTTTTTAACTTTATTCTTTTAATGAAACTAAACTTTAATCTTTAACAGAGTTAGATTTATTATGTTTCTCTTTTGTAGTGTGTGTGTGTGTTTTTTTAATCTGAATGAAGGACTCCTCCTCTATACTGAGGTAATAGTTACATACCATATTTTCTTCTAAAAGCTTTAAAGTTTTGCTTTTCACATTTAGGTCTCTATTCTACCTAGAATTTATTTTGATATTTGGTGTGAAATAGGGATCTAATTTTTCCCCCATAAGAATAAGCCTGAAGTCGGAATTTAGTTTTCTTTCCATAAGGATAACCCGCTGCCCCAGCATCATTTATTAAATATTCATGCCTGTCCCTTACCATTTTATGTTTCCACAAAACATGAGTGTTTGTACCTGCATTCTCTACCCTGTACCATGAGTCTGTTTGCATGTCTTAATTATCATAGCTTTGTAATAATTGTTCATATTGGGTAGGACAAGTCTCACTAACCTTGTTCTTTTTCTGTTTATCAACCTCCCTGAAAAAACCCTGTTGGATTGCTATATTTTAATGAAGCCATATGCTGTCTAAGGTATCGTGATATATAGAATGGCTTTCTTCAATAAAGAAAAGAAATCAAGCCTCCCTTATCTAGCAGCTGATCATTAAGTTTGTCTCTTGTGAATGAGCCTATAATTTCCATTTAATTTTTAGGTTTTTTGGGGGGATGATTTTCATTTGAGGGGATCTGATCTTTCAAATGGAGGAAAAGAAACTTATTTAAAATAGCTCATATAAAAGATTTATCAAAAGGAAGTAGCTGTCATAGAACTTAAGGAAAAGCTGAACAACCAGACTTCAGCAAGGGCTGGAACAAAAACAATTCCATGGACTTTAGCAGTCTAGTGTTCCACCATAAATAGATCTCAGTATCCATGAGGCTTAATTCAGATTCCTGAGTGATATCTGATTTGGTCAGTCTAAGGCTTGATTTCCCTTGGGCCAGATATCTTTCCCAGGTTCAACTGTGGTTGAGGACGGGGGATGGGAGATTTGGTATAAACAGCAATGTTGGAAGTGGCTTGAATAAAAGGAAGATTATTTTAAAGCAGTGGTTCTCAAACTTTTTGATCTCAGGACTCTTTACCAGGTATACTCTGAAAATTACTGAGGACCCCAAAGAACTTTTGTTTGTATAGTGTATATCTGTTGATATTGACCAAATTAGAAAACAAAATGGGAAAACATTTTTAAAAATATGATTGCTTTAAAAAACACACCTATATCATGTTAGCATAAATAATATATTTTTATAAAGTAAATTTAAAAAAATTAGTGAGGCCCTAACTGGTTTGGCTCAGTGGATAGAGCGTCGGCCTGCGGACTGAAGGGTCCCAGGTTCGATTTCCCTCTCCCTTCCTCTCTGTAAAAAATCAATAAAATATATATTTTTAAAAATTAGTGAGAAGAGTGGCATTTTAAAAAACATTTTTTGCAAATCTAAATATCCACTTAATAGAAGACAACTAAATTCTCATATCTACTTTTATATTCAATCTGATATAATAGATTGTTTTGGTTAAAGTATATGAAGAAAATATGGCCTCAAAAGATGTAGTTGGACCCTGGCCGGGTGGCTCTGTTAGTTGGAGCGTCATTCCATACATCAAAGGGTTGTGGGTTGGATTCCTAGTCAAAGACAGTACCTCAGTTGCAGGTTGGATCCCCAGCCCTGGCCTTCCCTGGCCCCCGATGTGCATGTGGGAGGCAACCAATCAATGACTCTTTCTCTCTCTCTTCCCCTCCTCCCTCCTGCTCCACTCTGTCTAAAAATCAATGGAAAAAATATCCTCAGGTGAGAGTTAAAAAAAAGAATGAAAGAGGTAGTTGGAAAAAGGGGTATTTTTAGACAATTGTGCATATTCTTCTATATACTGTTATGCCCAGATTTCAGGATCCCCAAGAAACCACACCAGGGAGCCATCCGTGTCCGATCAAAAGCATAAGAGTCTTTATTCAAGCCCGGGCTTGGCTCCCCTACCCTCCTTACTGACGAAGCAGCAAGTGGCAGAGAGAGCTAGCCCTGTGGGAAGAGGGGTTTTATAGGGGGTTGGAATAAGGGGAGGAGAAAGGACTGTGGGCCCTGCCGATTGGCCAGGCGCAAGTCGGTGTCTTGTTACACAGGATGTGGTCATATCTATGGCGTGCACTTCCCTTGATTGTCATTGGTTAGTTTAAAGAAGTCCTGGGTGTGGCTAACAGAGGCCTGGGCTTCCGGGAAGAAGCCTTGCCGAGCACATGGCTGCCCAAAAATGGAGGATCCAGGGTAAGATGGAGGGCATAGCCCTTACCCTGGGGCAAGATGGAGGGCGTAGTCCTCGCCCTTTCATATACTACACCAAATTTTACAGTTGGTAGTTTCTTAAACGTTGTAGTGTGGAATCTGAACTAATATTGATGTTACTGTTACATTAAAATCCATTGGTCTGTCTTGCACTTTGAATGGATCTTTTACCTATACATGATTTTATATTATCATGCATTGGTTGTTTGGGAAATACTGGTTCATTGAGTTAAGCAGATCTTTCAAATGACACATTTTATAGTGCCATATTTAAAAACCACATTAGTTAATATCATCATCCTTCTCATCAGGAAGGTTACTGGAATCTGTCAAGCAGCTACACGATTTCCAAAATTCTAATTCTTGATTAAAAGTTCTGATTTTATCATTGGCAACAAGTACTGTCAGTTTTTTTTGAAGTGACAGACTCGCTTCATTTTCAAGAAAATGTCTGCTACATAGTCATGTCTGAATAACCACAGTTTGTGCTTTGTTCCAAGTAAAAGTAGTGTTCTGTGAAAAAAGCAGTTAGTTCAACTTAAAACTCAGAGTCACAAGTGCTTTTCCTTGAGACAACCATTATACTTGAGTATCCTGTAGAAGTGCTTTTTGCATACTCATTTCATTACACAATTTTTAAAAGACCTGTTGGGGTCCAGCCCCAGCAGGTCCAGGGGTTCCCAAAGGTGTGGACGGAGTCGGCGAAGAAGGAATGACATGGAGATAGCGTTCAGTTGATCAGCATAGTGAGGTTCTTTTTTTTATTCTCCTATTACATCTGTATTTATACTATTTGATCCTATAAGCATGCCTCTATAATCACATCATGGTATGTTTTGGGTAACGTTCTACAGTTCCTTGTTTCTTATCTGACCTTTGCCAAAAATCCTGTCTCTAGTTCTGTTGATTTTTTAAAAAATATATATATTTTATTGAATTTTTTACAGAGAGGAAGGGAGAGGAATAGAGAGTTAGAAACATCGATGAGAGAGAAACATCGATCAGCTGCCTCCTGCACACCTCCTATTGGGTACATGCCCTTGACCGGAATCGAACCTGGGACCCTTCAGTCCGCAGGCCAAGGCTCTATCCCTGAACCAAACCAGTTAGGGCTAGTTCTGTTGATTTTAATCTTGTCTAGGTTAATCTCTGTGTTCCATTACAAGGGCTATTCCAAGGTCACTGCTCTACTGATAGGCTACAAGGAAGTGACTGAAGGAGATTATCCTACCCAGTAAAGGTTATGTCCTCCCAGCCTCGCTGCTTGCCTTCCCTGGGACTGCCCTGTGTCGGTGGATCTCCAGGGGTATAGGCTTTGGTGCTTTCCCTGGTGGGCAGACCCCTGGGGATGTGGGCCCAACAAGTCCCAAATTTATTGCCAACAGTCTTAGTCCAAGTTCTTCATAAGTAGTACATGGTATTTCTGTAACACTAGGGGGATTTACTGATTTATTCTCTTCCTTAGTCCTGTTAATCCCTAACCTGGGGAAACAACCTTTCTCGGGGAGGTGGTCCTGTTTAAAACACATAGCGCTAAGAGGGGGAGCAAACATATGCCATATACGCCAGGTCCCTTGAAACATAAGCTGTGCAGATATTTCTTCCCTGCAGCGACTGTGTCAAGCAGCAAGGGTGGACCGGCTTCCGGCAAATTCCCCCATTTTTATTTTTTAAATGACAGCACGTGTAAATCAGTGGCCACCTCTCAGATTGGGTTGTTTAAGACTCGGAAGAAGACTTGTTTGTGACTTTGCCAACAGGTCAGTCCGACGCTTAACCCTATATCAGCTCCCCACAAAGACCCATATTCAAGGTTTTAGAATTATAAAATTAATAATTTTTATTGCTTCATCAGGAACATTCTTAAGTGAAATAGACTTTTTACTTATTTTTTTGTTAAATATATTTTTATTGATTTCAGAGAGGAAGGGAGAGGGAGAGAGAGAAAGAGATAGAAACATCAATGATCAGAGAGAATCATTGATCGGCTGCTTCTTGCATGCCCCCTACTGGGGATTGAGCCTGCAACCTGGGCATGCGCCCCGAACTGGAATCGAACCCAGGACCCTTCAGTCTACAGGCAACGCTCTATCCACTGAGCCAAACCAGCTAGGGCTGAAATTGACTTGTTAAAATCATCGGTAAGTAGTGGTAAAAGACACATGACTTTAGTACAGTGTGATGCCATTACCTTGATTTATGCTAAAGCATCAGCAGTTTTACCCATTATTGATTTTATACCACCAGTGGAAATGTCAATATAATGAAAAGGCAAGCAATGTCTTAGTATTATGAAGATAGTTTTGACTTCACCAACTTCTTGAAAGGGACCTCCATCCAGGGATATGCAGACTACACTTTAGGGACTACAACCTTATGGTGGGTGTGGGTAGAGAAACAAAGATATGTCACTTGAGGTATAACAAGTGTTTCATGGTAGAATTCTACTGGGTTAATAGGATGTTACTAAACGTCACTTAACATGATGTATAAATGAATGGGATTTTTAAAAATACCATAAAATGTTGCAGATTTTTTATTGAACAGATATGTTCTTCTAGTAATTATTGTTTTCAGACAGCAGAGTTTAAGGTACGTATTCAGGTTTTCAGCCAGCTATTCTTTCAAGTATGTGATAATCTGAGGGTAACCATTTTAATATAGTTTATGAAATTTATGTCATCATAGTAGCACATGGCAGCTTAACATTTTTTTTAAGCAGTTGAAATCTGAGCTCCAAAAATTGCATTTGGAAAGATTTTGCCTTTTCAGAAAAGGCATAGGAGGGCAGGCCATTCCAGCTTTGTATCTTTTAGTCATTATAGAGAACCCTCCTTCCTAATTTAAATATGTTTATGACAGAGATGGGAGTAATGACGTTATCTGACTTCATTTCAACAAAAATCTCTTAAGTGACTATAAAGAAAAGATTTTGTGAAAGGTGGGGAGGGATATGTTCTGAAAAGAGTAGGGGGTTTAAACCAGTATTATATATTTTGGTGTTTAGAAGAGGAAGAGATAATTCAGTTGGGGGAGTTGGGGTGGGAGTCAGGGCTGTCTTTGTGAAGGTTGCATTTGAGCTGGGTTTTGAAGGATAGGTATTTTGAAAGCTGGAATTTTAATTGGCAGAGATGGGAAGGGAATTCAGGCAGAAGGAATGTCCTGAACAAAAATGTGGAGGTGGGGAAATGCAGTGTTTGTTAGTATTGGGTGTGCACCAGAAATAATGAACAGGGTAGAATAGCTGAAGCAAAAAGACATATGGGATAATGGGAAATAAGGCAAGAAAGTAAATTGGCCCAGAACATGTAAGGTTTTCTACCAAGATAAGTGATGGAGAGACTTTGAAAGTTTTTGGTTGAAAAAAATAACATGATCAGACGTGCTTTCAGAAAATGTGTTGGACCTCATTCATTTATTAATTCATTCATTGACTACTTTTTAAAAAAAATATTTTTATTGATTTCAGAGAGGAAGGGAGAGGGAAAGAGAGAGAGAAACATCAATGATAAGAGAGAATCATTGACCGGCTGCCTCCTGCACACCCCCTACTGGAATTGGGCCCGCAACCCAGGCATGTGCCCTTGATTGGAATCGAACCCAGGACCCTTTAGTCCTCAGGCCTATGCTCTATCCACTGAGCCAGACTAGCTAGGGCCATTGATTACTTTTTTTTTAAGTTTTTTTTTTAATTTTATTTTATTGATTTTTTACAGAGAGGAAGGGAGAGAGATAGAGAGCTAGAAACATCGATGAGAGAGAAACATCGATCAGCTGCCTCCTGCACACCTCCTACTGGGGATATGCCCGCAACCAAGGTACATGCCCTTGACCGGAATCGAACCTGGGACCTTTCAGTCCGCAGGCCAACGCTCTATCCACTGAGCCAAACCGGTTTCGGCCATTGATTACTTTTTAAAATAGTTACTCTCTGCCATGTAATCATAAGGAATGGTGTATACATATAATGGTGAACCAAACCAAATATCCTTATTCTCATAGAATTTACAGGCTAGGAAAGGAGCTTCAACAAATAAACATAATTACAGATTACTGTAAATGTTATGAAGGAAAGGAATAAGTTAGTATTAGGGGAATAATAGGGAAATTAAATTTAGTTGGGGGAATCTGAGAAGGCCTTGCTGTGGAGTTAAATATTAATTATCTACCTCATGTCAGATGTTATTCTGGGTGCTAGGGATATAGTTAAGGATTAAAACATAAAAATACCTGCTCTCATGAAGTATATAAACAAAATAAATAAAGTATATGGTACGTTAAAAAGTGGTAAGTCCCAAGGAGAAAAATAAAGCTGGAGAGAGAGATAGGGAATGTTGGGATGGTGATGGGGTTGCAGTTTTAGATACAATGGCCAGGGACCGTCTCACTAAATCACTGTAATATTTGAGTAAATATCTATAGGAGGTGAAGGAGTGAATTAGAACTCCATACAGAGGGTATAGCAAGGGCAAAAGCCATGAGGAATGTCGGTATGTGTCTTGCAAGTTCAAGAGACCAGGAGGAGGGCCAGGTTGGCTGGAGAAAGTGGTAGAAATTAGGTCAGAGAGGTTAGTGGGAGTCCAGAACCTGTAGAGCAATGGTTCTCACCCTTAACTGCATGTTAAAATCAGCTGGGGAGCTTTTAAAATTTTTGATGCCTAGGCTCCTGTTCCTTAAATAAGAATCTGTGCAGCCCTAGCCGGTTTGGCTCAGTGGATAGAGTGTCAGCCTGCTGAAGGGTCCCAGGTTCGATTCTGGTCAGGGGCACATACCGGAGTTGCAGACTCAATCCCCAGTGGCAGGAGGCAGCGTATCAATGATTCTCTCGCATCATTGAGGTTTCTATGTCTCTCTCCCTCTCCCTTCCTCTCTAAAATCAATACAGATATATTTAAAAGAAAAAAAAAAGAATCGGTGCAGGTGGGATTCAGTGGCATAGGCGATGGAGAGAAGTAGATGGATTTGAGAAGTGTGTTAAAGAAATAATTCATTTAATTATAGATTGAATGTGGGAGTTGAGGGAGAAGAAGGTGTCAAGGATGATTCCCAGGTTTCTGGCTCAAGCAATTGGATGGGTAGAGGTGCCACTTACTAAGATAGGAGTAGGGATAGAGGAATAGGAGGAGTAGGTGTGGGATTTGGAGGGAAGATCGGAAATTAGGAGTTCAATTTTAGACATGTTAAATTTCAGATGTGAATGAAGCTAAGTATAAATATGTTAAATATGATATGAGAGGAGCTTGAAGTCAGAACTTGAGTTAATAAATTTATATGTTACCTGCTTATTGGTGGTCTTAAAAGTAACTAATGACATCATATAGGGTAAATTTGATGGGGAAATGACTGGTTAGCCTATTTCAGTAATTTAAACATGAATTGGTGATAGTGTGAACAAGGATAGTGGCAAGAGGACTAAAATAGAAAAGGGTCGGTTGGAGATTTGAGGACCTGTGGAGCCCATATCTAGTGGCAGTGGACATTAGGAAGTAATGAAAGTTAGCTTTGTGATATCAAGTCTGAATGAATTATCAGTCTATTAGCAGATATAAAATAGGCAGGAGGAACTGGTTTTGGAAAAAAGATAATGTTAGACTTTGCATGTATTGACACTTAGGAGAGGCTGGCTAGCAGGCAGGAATTTGAATCTATTGCACTGGGTTTTGGAAGAGCAGATGAGGTTTGAAACATAGATTTAGGTTACATTTATATAAAATTTATTAATCATGGGAATGACAAATTTATGAAAATAACAACATCCAAAATCTTTATCATGACTGGTTAGATCCTCTGAAATATATATGATCCTTGCCTGTTCTTGTACAGTGTTTTCTTTGTTCACCATGTAAAGCTGCACTGGCTTTCCAATATACCCAACTAGGTCCTCTTTCTGGGCTTTTGCACTTGATGTTTTTTCATCTTGACTCTTCCCTTCTTCCCTTCCTCTTGGTAGAAGGAATAGGAGTTCAGAGGGAAAAATTCAGAAGTTGATATCTGTAAAGTAGAGAAAATTCCAAGAGATCCTTGCTAAGGTATGAGTGTGGATGAGTAACTGAAGTGGAATGTCTGTGGGAGCATTGAAGTTGAAATCCTGTCAACACAAAGACACACAGTGCCTTAGTGTTAGACTTTGCATGTATTGACACTTAGTTTACCCCAGTACTCAAATCTGTTGACCAGAGATATTAAATCCAACAGTGGTTGTCCTGTATACCTTGGTGGCCTGATGATGTGGTGGTGGTGGTGGTGGTGATGGTTGACCTTTGAAATATAACTTGTCTTGATGATTTGACTTATTGCCATCTGTCACCACTTATGGAAACCTATTCTATGTAGACTAGAGACCCGGTGCACAACATTCGTGCACTTGGGGGTTGGGGGGTCCCTCAGCCTGGCTTGCACCCTTTTGCAGTCCGGGAGCCCTTGAGGGATGTTTGACTGACGGCTTAAGCCTCCTCCCTACAAGGGAGCCGTCAGTCAGACATCCTTAGAGCTGCCACGGAGGTGGGCCGCTGCACTTGCTAGCCATCAGCCCAGCTTCTGGCTGAGCGGTGCTCCCCCTGTGGGAGCGCATTGACCACCAGGGGACAGCTCCTGCATTGAGCGTCTGCCCCCTGGTGGTCAGTGCGCATCATAGTGACCAGTCGTTCCACTGTTCTGTCGATTTGCATATTACCCTTTTATTATATAGGATGAGAAACTTCCTTCAGTGAAAGTTATTGGTCAGTTATTTGAGAAACTTCTTCCTTGAAGAAACAGCATGAAAACAGCAGGGAAGTTAATTGCATGTATACTTTGATACTTCATTAGGGACTACTGCTCTTCATGAGCTATAGTGTGTCACTTCTTAAGTGGTGGTGATAATAGTAAATGTGAGTAATGCACAATACACACAAATTCTTTTTAAAAAAATATATTTTATTGCTTTTTCACAGAGAGGAAGGGATAGAGATAGAGAGAAACATCGATGAGAGAGAAACATCTATCAGCTGCCTCCTGCACACTCCCCACTGGGTATGTGCCCACAACCAAGGTACATGCCCTTGACTGGAATCGAACCTGGGACCCTTGAGTCTGCAGGCCGATGCTCTATCCACTGAGCCAAACCAGTCAGGGCTACACACAAATTCTTAAAAAGAGTTGTGTGTAATTTCAAAATCTACATCTTTTTTTCAGAATAACAGATTGTTTTTATTCTGTAGTGAAAAAATAGAAGAAAATAAAGAAAAAAGTTCTATATAATAAAAGCCTAATAGGCAAATTGAGTGAATGGCGGAACGACCAGTGGAACAACTGGTTGCTACGACACACACTGACCACCAGGGGCAGACGCTCAACGCAGGAGCTGCCCCCAGCCTGCAGGTTCCAGGCCAGCCAAGGGACCCCACAGATCAGCCCAGATCACTGGCCAGGCCTAGGGACCCTATCCTTGCATGAATTTCGTGCATCGGGCCTCTAGTTAAAATATAAAAATCTTTCATGTTACTAAAAAATAATATTTTAAAGTAACTATGTAGAATTCTGTTGTATAGATGCATCATATTTTATTTGGCCAGTTCTCTACTAATGAACTTCCTTTTTCTCCAGTTTTGCATATAAATTATGCTATGAAGAACATCCTTATAAATAAGTTATTATATACTGATCAGGAATTTCTTTGTTAAAGGGTATGCAATGTTCTATGTTTTCCCAACTTTAAGTATTTTTATAGTTAAAAGGCAATTTAAATAGCATTAAAGGACATTTTAATAAAGGGAAAAATAAATTTCATTCTTCTATCAGCTATTTTGTTTTGATTTTTAAGTACCTATTCCTAGGTCTCATTAGACCTACCAAAAGAAAATTTGGGGGATAGACAAAGACATATACACTGGGCATCCTATGTTAATTATCAGGTAAGGTATTCTAAGTAACATTTACTAACTGCCAAGAAAGTAACAATAAGTACTATAGGAATTCAGAGTGAACTGGGGTGATTAGGAAAAGCTTCAAGGGCAAGGTGCAACTTGACCTTGATATTCAAATAGGAGGTAGGAGAACATTCCTGGCTTTAGGAATGGTATGAACAAATTTGAGGAAGATACATGGAAAAAATAAAAGACACATGGTTGTACATATGAGCTCACAAATAGTAGACTAATGGGAAAAGATGATGGTTGTTGTGGTGTGGTGGAGAGAATGTACAGGATTGAAGTGATATCCCAGAGAACCAATTTTATTATTAGGACATCTGAAGTTGTACCGTATGGATCTATAAAATAAAGCAGATATATAGATGTGGCCCAGTTTAATTACATTGAATACATTAAAGTCTCTATTTACATGAAATATAGCTTGTTTATTTAAGTGAATTATTTAAATAATGAACTTCCTGTAGCCCTTAAAATTTCTTATCACAAGGAAAAAATGTTTTTTTATAACTATGTGTGGTAATGGATGTTAACTGAACCTATTGTGGTAATTATTTTGCAATTTATATACATATATCAAATCATATATTTTACACCTAAAACTAATACAGTGCTATATGTCAATTATAGGAACTTCCCAATACTTAAATATTTATTTTACTTTGTAGTTTGACAGACATGTTGCAACTTTTGTGGATCTCAGTTTCTTCTATAAAATTAAAGGGTTTAGACAAGGTGGTCACCGAAATACTTTCTGGCACTGAAATTGTTACATAACCTTTCAAAAATACCTTGATTTTATGAAATAAATTGGCCTGTAGTTAGGCTGATACTCACTTCTGGCTCGTTAGGCACAATAATGCATTTCCACATTTGTGGGAGCAAAAGTCCTCAAGTGGATGATTCTCTCATGGCTTCCGAGGTCTAGATTGATTCACCTTTAAAAACTCACTTCTCGTCGTTTATTTCGAAGTGACATTTAGAGATTTTCATTTGAAAGAATTTCATAGCTAAGATTGAGCCTCAAGAGGATGCTGTGAGGTTGAGAGGAATTATATAATAATACTCAGTTTTAAATTATCATCATGTAAATTATCTGTAGGAATTTATCTCATGCTGGCTTCCTTCTTTTATGTTTAATTCACTCCCATGATGTTTTCAATGTATGGCCAAGCTATGTAAATACATTTTATTACTAGTTTAGCCCAGATACAATTTGAATTATGCCATTTTTCACCTCCTTTAGTGTGGATAATTGAGAGCTGGCTAGTACTTTTTAAAACTCAGAGACTTTCTCTTTAAAGTACACAATCATATTCAAAGCTAATTAGTGGCATACTTTAAGCATCTCCCTCATAGCATCGCATTCTTTTCACTAAATTGTACTATATTTGACCAAATGTTGCCTTTTAGAGAAAACATTAGGTAAGGTGTCATAGGTGACCAGCTAGCTCTTCTTACAAGCCCTCTCAGGATGCTGTCAATTTGATGAATGTGGTCTTCAAGATTCAGGATCCACTCCATTTCTTCATCGTCACCAGAGTTGATTGGTCTCGTGCAAAGGTAGCTAACCAAACTGCAAGGGGCTGACAGATAAACCAGAATATCACTTTATTCATATACGTTGAGGGATGGTCTTTTCCATGACCAAGAAAACATACCAAGAAAACATGTGTCTGCTCAGTACATTCCGCTCCTAGCACTGGGTATTATTAAAAAACTAATAACAATAGGTAATGTTTACTGAGCACTTATTGCTCTAAGCATTTTACATGTATTTAACTCATTTACTCTTCACAGTAACCTTATGGGGGAGGTATTCTTACCTGTATTTTACAGGTAATGAGTTTGAGGCACAGAAAGGTTTTTAGTAACTTGCCTGCAATTATACAACTACTGTGTTGGACTAAGCCAGGGGTGGGCAAACTTTTTGACTCGAGGGCCACAATGGGTTCTTAAACTGGACCGGAGGGCCGGAACAAAAGCATGGATGGAGTGTTTGTGTGAACTAATATAAATTCAAAGTAAACATCATTACATAAAAGGGTACGGTCTTTTTTTTTTTTTAGTTTTATTCATTTCAAACGGGCCGGATCTGGCCCGCGGGCCGTAGTTTGCCCACAGCTGGACTAAGCAAAAGATCACTTGGTAAGCATAGAATCTTAGCAAAGGGAAATCATTTTATCTGGGTCATGATACATTCACTTACTCATTTTTTACACATTTATTAAGTACAGGGCATCTACTATTTGCTGGACACTGCCTAGACACCAGGCTTACAAGGTGAATATAACACAGGTAAGGGCCCTCCTGGGACACTCAATAAGACAATAATTACAAAAGCAAGAGATTTACACATTGAGAGCAATGAGGAACCATTTAATTTTACTTGGAGTGATTAGAGTAGATGTTTACAAAGATGAAAAAAAGGCATTCTGGATAGAGGAAACACTATATGCAAAGATGCTGCAGTGAAAAAAACACACAACCAGCTTACTCTGCAGGAATGAAACAAGAAAGTTTTGCATTAATTAAGGTAATACTGCAGTGTACTAATGTCCTGAACTGATTAAGCTGGTTGTTGATTGTGGGGATCAAGAGGAATGGTTTATTGGGATGTATTTCTGAGGTAAAATTGACAAGACATGATTGACTAAATTGGGGGGTAGGAAGTAGAGGTGTGGGGTAGTGAGGGAGAGTGGGGAGTTAAGGCTAACACTAAGGTTTCTAGTTGGAGTACTTGGTTGAACGGTAGGATTATGGAAGACAAGTTTTGGGGGTGGAGAGAGATGGGCTTCCATTTTTGACTAGATGAGTTTGAGATGCCTTTGAGATAGCCACGAGATGTCTCGTAGTAGAAAGTTAGTCTGTGGTACAGAAGAGAAACGCTTGTACATAGTAACTGATGCCATGGGAGTTAAAGGAATGGGGGTGATTGTAGTGATTTGGATTGGCTAGAAGGCAGGAGTTAAAGTAGAGGCCAGTATTCCTCTATTTTCAGTAAATCCTTGTTTAAATTTTTAGGTCCTGTGTTATCTGCTTGTATTTGGTAGAAATCTTTTAATGTAAGATATTTATTTATTTATTTATTTATTTATTTTAAATCCTCACTGGAGGATATTTTTTCCACTGATTTTTAGAGAGAGTAAAAAGGAGGGAGGAGAGGAGGGAGAGAGAAATATCAGTGTGAGAGAGACACATTGACTGGTTGCCTCCTGCACTGGCACTGATCCGGGGCAGGAGCAGACTTGCAACCGAGGTATGTGCCCTTGATCGGGACTTGAACCTGAGACCCTTCAGTCTTGGGTCAACATTCTAACCACTGAGCAAACAGGCCAGGGCTTGATGTAAGCCCTGTAGATAACTCTTATTTGTGGTTATTGTCCTAAAATTCACACAAAAACTTTTATTATTTTGATTGTGGTGGTGGTTACATGTGAATTTTGTCAAAATTCATAGACTCTAATTTCATACAAAAGAAATTTTACAATAGATAAAAATTGTTTAAAAAATGCACTCAAAGTTTATCTGGGAGTTTTGTGGGTGCTTTTCTCCTATAGTCTTTTAACTTTATGATTAAAACTTTTCATAATGCTAAAACCTCATTTTAAGAAATTCTTCTCAACTTTATCACCAATTCTTTGACCAAGCTTACAAATAAGAGAATGGGTGGGCTTAACTTTATTCTCTTTCTACTTGGTTATCACTATTTGAAGACAGAGAGGCAACATAGGATCTGAAGAATCTACAAATTGGATAGTGAGCACTATGTTGACTCTAGTTTTTTTCCCTGTAATAAATTGTGAATGACTTCACTGTAGATATCTACAGTATTTTAAAATTTTCTTTTTAAATAAGTTTTCATCTTCAATTATGGTAGGAATTGAAATAAAGATCATACTTTCATTCTAGACTAAGGAGGATAACTATCATCTTTATTGCCAACATAATATAAAGATACTAGAGGCCTAGCACGTGACATCGCGTGAGACCCAGTGTCCTGCCGGTGCTGTGGGACCCATCATTGCACCTCCTGGCGAGTCTGGTCGTTGGTTGTTACAGCGTTATGGCCACAGGCCTTTTATAATATAGATTTTGAATTAGCTAAATTTAACATCAGTTATGAAAGTCAAAGTTTATAGGTGTGCAGTATTTATAGAAGTGATTGGGTTAATTATGTGGAATTCTCAAGGACATTGGACATTAAGTTTTAGTAGTTTTATGCAACATTAGACTAAGACACATCCATTCCTCTGGACTGTTCCTTGACTACTATGTCTTGTATGGAGTACATGCTCATTAAAAACTCATACCAAAAAAACCCCACAAAACTCATACAATGGAAAAAACACCCCAAAGTACTTATTTTTGGAAGTTACTTGCATTACATGATTGGATTGGATAAACTGTTGTGGCAAGTATGGGCTATAAACCATAAATATGCACCTTGGTTACCAGACTGTCTATAGCCAATCATGAACCATTATTTTCTTTTATGTCATAGTAGCTTGCCATGTAACATGGGAACCCAACCAAATACTGTTTTAGTTTGTTTTTGACTTATGTGCTAGCTCAGTGTTAAATTGGATGTTTTTAGATTTGATTTTTGGATTAATTTCAAGTAGTCGTTTATTTTCTTCTTCATCCATTGCCACCTAACACCAGTCTCAAGTCCAAGAAACAGATTGTGTGTCTTGGAAACAGTGGATTGTAATGAAGGACGTAATTGTTTCATTTTAGTCTGAGGCCCACCACTTTATGTGATTGGAATATTTGTTTTTCTTTGGTTTATAATTTTTATTTGAAAATTCCTAACCTAAAATTTTTATCTACAAATATGTGGAATTCAGTCTGGTAGACAGGACATTAAACTCCATTCAGTAGAATTTGCTAGCACCTTAGACGACTTTTTCTTCAGCTGCAATCAATCAATCAATCTTAAAGGGCCTATTCAAATCATATGCCTACAGGTAAGGGTTTCTTTATTAGTATTAGAATTTAGGGACCTCCCACATGACTTTTTGATAATGTCATAGGCTGGACCCTTGCCAAATAACCCGTTTATCTAACTTTGTGTCCCATTTAGTTCCATTCCCCACTCCCTTTCCCAGTTGATGCCTTGTTGGAATTATGTGCTCTGAGTCCAGTGTTTGCCATTGGGTCCCATTGAACATTTGTTATGTAATCAGAACAAGGGTTGAGAAGACCACTCATTTTATTTTTTAAAAATTTTAAAAATATATTTTTATTGATTTTAGAGGGGAAGGGAGAGGGAGAGAGAGAGAAACATCAATGATGAAAAAGAATCATTGATTGGCTGCCTCCTGCACGCCCCTACTGATGGAGTCCACAAGCCATGTGCCTTTGACCGGAATTGAATCCGGGACCCTTCAGTCCACAGGCCGACTCTCTATCCACTGAGCCAAACTGGCTAGGGCAAGGCCAATTCATTTTAAAAGAGATGCTTCTAGCCCTGGCCAGTAGCTAAGTTGGTTAGAGCGTCATCCCATTACACCAAGGTTGTGGGTATGATCTACAGTCAGGGCACATACAAGAGTCAATGAATGCATAAATAAATGGAACAACAAATCAGTGTATCTATCTCTTTTTCTCTCTATATCTCTGTATCTCTCTATCTCTATCTCTCTCTCTTAAAAAAAATTAATAAAAGAGATGTTCCTGGCCCTCAACATAGGACTTTCTGTGGTTGGTTAGTTTTATGTGAAGGTATATATAAGGATTGCCTTGATTCTGAGTGCTTCCTATAGATGCTTAAAATTGTGAGTTTCTTAAATTGATCCCCTGATAATAGAAGAAATTGGGGGCAGTTTTCTTAAGAGAATTAGTGCTGGGTATGGTTGGTTGGTTTACTTGGGTGAGGAGAAGAAATAATGTATTAGGAATAATCTCATATTGAGTGTTCCTAAATTGTATTTCCCCATGTTTCTTATAAAATTAGACGGAGCTTTTGCTGGAAACAAACATACTGCATTAAATATACTGCATTTCCCTGATTATAAATTAAAAATTTTTTTCACATATATAGCATACTACAACTGAAGATATAATAAATACTTATACAATTGACCATTGGACAATGTGGTGTTAGGGGCACTGATCCCCACACAGTCAAAAATCCATATATAAGTTTGACTCCCCAAAAACTTAAATACAGTCATCCCTCAGTATCTGTGGGGGATTGGTTCCAGGACCCTCGTGGGTAGAAACCAAAATCTCAGGATGCTCAAATTCCTTATATAAAACGGTGTAGAGCAATGCATAGACTTGGCTCTCCGCATCCACAGAATCTGGGGATGTGAAACCTGGGGATACAGAGGGCCAACTGTATAATTATTGAAAACGTTCTGCTTATAAGTGGACCCATGAGCTTCAAAGCCATGTTGTGCAAGGGTCAGCTGTAATAGCAAATTATAGGACAGTAAAAAGAGAACGTTTGTCTATATTTATTTTATTTTTAGAAACTTAATGTATTCTCCCATACATACACACATACATACTCAAGCTCATACACATACAGACACATATTCCTAGAGTTGCCTGATGTCCTTTGCAAATACTGTTAAATGAAGATGGTAATTTTCAAAGTGGATAGTGTGAGCAACTTAATTAACAGTTACTTATTGAGTACAGCTTGCTAGGCATTATTCCAGTTGTTAAATAAAAAACACTTTTAAAATATAGCAAGAGTTGCTTCCTATGTGCTTTATTAACACTTTTATAACCTCTGGAATCATGCACTATTCCAATTAATTTTGGGGTAAAAAGCTGAATAGGAATCCTTTGTCAGGGATAAGATAAGGAACTAAGTTGACTTTTTACTGTGCTGATAATCATCTCTGGATAAAAGTGGCCAGATTATATGTAGAGGAATTTATTCATACATGTCATTAATACATATCTTGATCTAAGACAGAACTGAGTCTCCTTGGAATTATAAAATCTGCAATACAAGTTGCTCACCTACTCTCCTTGTGGTTCCTCTCCACACCCCCAGAATTTATTTTCTATCAATATCTTCTTTTACAAACATCTGAAGGAAACAACTATATGTAAATCTTGTACACAGACAAGTACCACATAACATTTCTGGTATATTTTTGACTGGAGTTTTTCCACTTAATTAATGAAAGACAAATTTCTGGCCTTTTTTTTTCCTCCTTTTTTGTCTAGTCTCACTGGCTCTTCTGCGTAAAGATTTGTTTATGTCTCTCTAGTCACACTGGATGAAAAGTATGTATAAAGATGGTAGATGCTCAAGTGTGGGAAATCAGGCACTTATGTGGGGAATATGTATCATTGGAACAACATTTTGTAGGGCATTTTGGTAATATCTATCAAAATAAATAATGCACAGGTTCTTGGTCTTGCTTGCACTTATTTTTAGACTAGTGGCCCGGTGCACAAAATTCGTGCATGGGGGTGGGTGTCCCTTAGCCCGGCCTGCACCCTCTCCAATCTGGGACCCCTTGGGGGACCTGCTTACCTGCTTCTCGCCCCCTAACCACTCTGCCTGCCAGCCTTCTCACCCTCAACTGCCCCCCCCCGCTGGCCTGCTCAACCCAATTGCCCCCCCTGCTGGTC